>NW_024381261.1:0-12500 GCF_016835505.1 Polypterus senegalus | reverse complement strand
TCCAAAACATTAACTATTATTCTTCTTTAACTATTCTTTGGTAGAACGACTTGTGTGCTTAGGGTCGTTGTCTTGCTGCATGACCCACCTTCTCTTGAGAGTCAGTTCATGGACAGATAACCTGACATTTTCCTTTAGAATTCTCTGGTGGTATTCAGAATTCATGGTTCCATCAATGAAGGCAAGCCATCCTGGCCCAGATGCAGCAAAACAGGCCTAAACCATGATACTACCACCACCATGTTTCACAGATGGGATAAGGTTCTTATGCTGGAATGCAGTGTTTTCCTTTCTCCAAGCATAATGCTTTTTATTTAAACCAAAAAGTTCTATTTTGGTCTCATCCGTCCACAAAACATTCTTCTGATAGCCTTCTGGTTTGTCCACTTAGCAAACTGCAGATGAGCAGCAATTTTTTTTTTTGGAGAGCAGTGGCTTTCTCCTTGCAACCCTGCCATGCACACCATTGTTGTTAAGTGTTCTCCTGAGGCCTTCAGTTGCTTAGAAGTTACTCTGGGGTCCTTTGTGACCTCACCGACTATTACACGCCTTGCTCTTGGAGTGATCTTTGTTGGTCGACCACTCCTGGGGAGGGTAACCATGGTCTTGAATTTCCTCCATTTGTACACAATGTGTCTGACTGTGGATTGGTGGAGTCCATACTCTTTAGAGATGTTTTTGTAACTTTTTCCAGCCTGATGAGCATCAACAACTCTTTTTCTAAAGTCCTCAGATATCTCCTTTGTTTGTGCCGTGATACACTGCCACAAACATTTGTTGTGAAGAGCAGACTTGATAGATCCTTGTTCTTTAAATAACACAGGGTTCCCATTCACACCTGATTGTCATCTCATTGATTGAAAACACCTGACTCTAATTTCACCTTCAAACTAACTACTAATCCTAGAGGTACACATACTTTTCCCACTCACAAATATGTAATTTTTGATCATTTTCCTCAATAAATAAATGACCAAGTATAATAATCTTGTCTCATTTGTTTAACTGGTTTCTCTATCTACTTTTAGGACTTGAGTGAAAATCTAATGATGATTTAGGTCATATTTATGCAGAAATATAGACCATTCTAATGGGTTCACAAACTTTCAAGCACAACTGTAAAATGCCCAAATGCCTGTGTCGTAACTGTAAAACTCTATTCAGAAAACGTGATTGGTGCAATTTATTTATTTATTTTTTTATTTATTTTTTGACACATAATAGATAGTGATCCCATGTTACTGTCTTTAGTAACTTTGTTGAATGTTGGTATCCACGTGTAAATTGCTGTCATTCTCCTTTGGCATGCATTTGACTGCATTTGCATATTCATTTCTACTTTAAAAGTGCAATCTAGCTGCCATTATTGACCTTATAATCTTTTGCTACCCAGTTAATTTACCAATGAAGTACAATGCACGTAAACCTGTCTGCTGGAATGGTTTGACTGCATTTGAAACAGGTTGTGAACTTGGATGGAGATGCAGAAAGGACCCAAAGACTTCCTTAACTCTGCAACAACTGAAACAGTACAACACTGAAACAGTAACAGACACTGAGTAAATAATAGCTGGGTGTATTAAATATTCCCATAATCAGGTACTCGCACTACGATCATGAGTGCCTAAACTGCTTAGTTACATTTTACTGCAGGAGCTGTTTGTTCACAGATGGAGAGTTGGATATGCTGGCGTGGCAGTAAAAACAAGGTGAAAAGGTTGTAGAACTGGTCTACCATCTATTGTAATGGGAAATGTTTGGTCACTGTCAAATAAGTTAGATGAATTGTCTGCACTTAAGGAAGCATAGAGGCATGCAACTTTAGTGCCATTTTGTGCTTTACAGAGAGCTGATTTAAACCTGATATAACTTAGCGCACTCTTAAAGCTGTATGGCTTTCATCTTATTCAAACAGAGACCCAATGCCATGTGGAAAAAAGACAGGAGGGGAAATGGTCATCAACCTGTACATGAATGAGGAATGGTGTAATACAGAGGGATAAATTCTGGCTGTCAGAATTAGTCCACATTATTTGCCCAGGGAGATTAATTGCATCATCCTTATTAATGATTATATTTTTCCCTCTACAAATGGGGACCTAACAACAGAAATGATTCATTTTGTCACCAACACATCAATGATGACTCAATCTGACTTGGCAGTTATATGTGGTGACTAAAACCATGCGACTTTACGAGGAATAATGACAAATTTCTTTCAGTTTGTGAACTGTTCTACTCGAGGACATTAGCTAGACCTGCTATATTTAAATGTTAAACATTTATTTAATGTAAACTACTGACACCTTTAGACAAATCTGATCACAACCTGATTCATCTTATTCCCAACAACATGCCTGTTATTAGATGGAAACCTGTTACCACCAGAATAGTGAGGAAGTGGATCTTGAGGGCAGAAATGGGTGACTGCTTCCAATGACAGACTTGAGAAATGATATGCAAGTAACAATGGGGATAACTTTGAGGGACTCTGTAACTGCATCACAGACTACAGCATATTCATTTCTGTGTCGACACAGTGGTACCCACAAAGACAGTGTGTTGATTTCCAAACCACAACTCTGGATTATTAAGGCGGCTGAAGCTCTCCTGAAATAGAGAAAAAGTACATTCAAATGCAGTGACAGAGGCACTGAAGGAAGTACAGCATGTGCTAAAGAGAAGGCTGAGTGAAAGAAAAGGAAACTTGCAAAGCTAAAATAGAAAGCAAACTCACTCAGAATAGCATGAAGGATGTCTGAAATGGACTGTTTATAATTACAGGACTCAAGCACTCCGGGGCTTAGGTGCTAGAAGGGAATGTGGACAAAACTAAAGCTAAACAAAACTAAACTAGTTTGAAGGTGAAATTAGAGTCAGGTGTTTTCAATCAATGGGATGACAATCAGGTGTGAATGGGAACCCTGTGTTATTTAAAGAACAAGGATCTATCAAGTCTGCTCTTCACAACAAATGTTTGTGGCAGTGTATCACGTGTTGGTGACAAAATGAATCATTTCTGTTGTTAGGTCCCCATTTGTAGAGGGAAAAATATAATCATTAATAAGGATGATGCAATTAATCTCCCTGGGCAAATAATGTGGACTAATTCTGACAGCCAGAATTTATCCCTCTGTATTACACCATTCCTCATTCATGTACAGGTTGATGACCATTTCCCCTCCTGTCTTTTTTCCACATGGCATTGGATAGTGGGGCCATTCTTCATCAATGGAAACCTCAAGGCCACTGGATATGTGAAATTGCTACATGATGATATGTTTCTCTCTTTATGCACTGAAGCTGGCCCTTTCCCTGAGTTTTTCCAACAAGATGGTGCGCCACCACGTTATAGGGGGCCGGGTCCGAGCATTCCTAGATGAACAGTTTCCTGGAAAGTGGATTGGTCATCGTGGGCCAGTTGAATGGCCCCCAAGGTCTCCCGATCTGACCCTCTTAGACTTTTATCTTTGGGGTCATCTGAAGGCAATTGTCTATGCTGTGAAGATACGAGATGTGCAGCACCTGAAACTACGGATACTGGAAGCTTGTGCTATCATTTCTCCTGCGGTGTTGCTATCAGTGTGTGAAGAGTGGGAGAAGAGGGTTGCATTGACAATCCAACACAATGGGCAGCACATTGAACACATTTTATAAGGGGTCAGAAACTTGTAAATAACTCATGAAAGAATAAAGTTACGTTAAAACCAAGTACACCATTGTTTTTCTTGTGAAATTTCCAATAAGTTTGATGTGTCATATTACCCTCTTCCTATTGAGAAAACAAAAGTTGGATCCAAAATGGCCACCATGGTCACCACCCATCTTGAAGTTTCCCCCCTCACATATACTAATGTGCCATAAACAGGAAGTTTATATCACCAACTATTCCCATTTTATTAAGGTGTATCCATATAAATGGCCCACCCTGTATATAATGTCTGACTACAAATATAACACCAGGTCATGTCACTTACATAAAGTCTCAGGTGAGTCAGCATTTATAGGGTGTATTGATAAAGGGGATGAGACAGTATAGAAGTCAGGTAGCGAAGTTTGTTTCTTGGTGCAAAGAATTTTATCTGCATCTTAACATCAGCAAAATCAAGGAATTCGTAATTGACGTTCGCCTCTATGTCCGGTCACTATTCAAGGAGTGAATGTAGAGTGGTCCACTCCTATAAGTACTTGGGGGTCCACATTAATGACAGGTTGGACTGGTCTCAGAACACTATATAAGAAAGGGCTCATTTTCCTTAGTAGACTGTGTTCCTTTAATGTGAAAGTGACATCCTTCATATCTTCTATAACTGTGATGGCCAAAAATATTTTCTATGTTGTGGTATGCTAGGTTGGTAATAATCACTTCAGTAGAGGCCCACCGAAGCAACACACTAATTAAAATGGCACACAATCCCTACAGGTAGTAGCGAAGGAGCAATGTATAGCACCTGAAACACATTCTTAATCTTAAATCTATAAACTGTATTTATCCAAGTGTGAGAGGAAAATCAAGTCCACTCAATAAATAATTTGTGTCTTACCAGATACAGGAACAAACTAAACTTAAAAGTAGTTAATCATCCATGAGAGATCTGTTTTGTTTGATGTATTCATAAATTTAGTAGCTTGTATTTTGAGGCTTTAGCTCATCATATCCTAATCATGACATACAATTGTATATGATAAAAATAAAACAAGCACACTTCTTGAATCTACCAAAAAATAATGTATAAAGCTGTGTTACGTGATTTCAATGCTAGGTTACTATAATTAAGCGAGATCAATGCTCAACTTAAAATATTAGAAAATTTTAACAATTGTGACAAGAACAGGCCAACAAACTCACCTTCGAGGTTCCCTGGATAGCAGTCCTTTAACATCTTCTAATGATTACATCCAGAAGAATAATGCCCTAGGTTGCATGGCTAGGATCTTTTATTGGGAAAAGTTACCCTAACATTTAGTCTATTCATTACCAGATCTGAGCCTAATAGCTTTTAAAAAGATGTGAGCCAACTGCATCTGAAAGCATAATGTCTGCAGAACACCAGAATCCTTGTGGCATGCTTTTGACATCTGGCTGCCTTCATGTCTTAATTTCACTCTGTTATAGGAATTTAAGATAAGTCATTTATGTAATTAATTATTTTGTGGTACATTTCAGTATTTTGCCAAATAATTTATAAAGACAGAATAAAAAGCAAACTAAGAAAAAAAAAAAATAAAGTTTTCTCATTGTCAGGTATTTTCTACATATACAACTCTTGTTTACTAGGTAGACCAGAAGAGTTTGAAGGATAATGGTTTTCTCCTGACAGGATGAAAGTTTTGTGTTTAGTTTACTATTGTTTTACTAATGTAATAACTTCTCAAGTGCTCCTTTACAATTATTGTTTTATTTATATACAGTATGTGTGAGTGCATGTGTACTGTATATATTGTAACAGTGCTGAAATGTTGTGTCTTCCTGTGAATGAGTCACCAGTGTTATGAGTTGGCATACTATCATGCAAATGAATAGTTTAAAAATTTTATTTTATAGGGGAGCTTTTATAAACTGCAATCCTGCCAAAGTCGCAGACATGCTGTATTTCTGACTTAGTGCAGCTATAAACATCTGTCTTTTTAAGGATGGCAAGTCACATAGAACAACATAGAATGAGCATGAAACTATTGTCAGTGCTAGCAAGCAGCATTCAGTGCTGTGTGTGTATGTATACTTTATAGTTGTGACATTTCTTTATTATTTTTGTAGATATCTCTCATATTGGATCTTTACAAAAAAGCTATTGATTCTGAAGAAAGACGTTCTTTGCCACAACAGATCATTGCTGTGGGGAAAAAATGGAACAAGAAATTTCAAAAACTTGTTGTGGATTACATGACTGATCCATTTCTGCTTATGACTCTTACCGAGGAAGCAGTGTTATATGCCAATGTCCAACAGGTCAGTATTACTGGAATATAAGAGTTGTTGAAACTGAGTCTAAAAATGACAGATAGTAGAGAATCAAATATGTGTGTACAGTATACTACAGTATGCTTGAAGTATAAGAATCTTAAATGTGTCTGTGGCCGTAGTGCAATAACTCTTCTCAATTCAATAGTTATGTAGATCTGAGCAATTTTATCATTTAAATACAAGCAGATATTATCTAAGGATGAGTTTATAGTCTTTGATTATCACTTGATCAACAAAGAGTAAGTAAATGGAATTCCTGCAAAATTTGCACATGGTTGATCTTGATAAATAGTTGTTGTTTTAAACAACAATAATAATACTGATTTCTTTTACTGACCCTTTGGAATTTTGTTAAAGTAAATAATTTTTTATTTTGGTTACTTGTGAAAATGTAATTAGACATTTCACACCAGAAATGTTAAGAATTAATATGGAAATTAAAAGAAGTATAATGGCACTTGGGCATGTGCTGTTCAGAGCAGTTTAGCCGTTATAATTAATCACCAGTGATTAGATTGCTTATTAAGCCAGTCTCTTCATAGTGTTAAACCTATTTAGCATTGTAAGGTGCCCAATTAGTATGGGAATGCTGGATTAAGAAAATCAAATCACAATCCAGTGTAATAGATGGGATTCAAACCCAAATTTTCTGCAGGTCATTGCTTAAGTAGAAACTGTACTCCCTATTGCACTATCATCACAACTATCGGCAGTGGTGCTGTTTCTCTGTCACTAGATCACACTCTGGAATTTTATGCAACTCTCTCGGACCTCATGCTATCTCCACATAATGATATTATATGTCATAAATCTGACTTGCCCTGATGTTTCCTTGTGTGCCAACCTAAAGTCTGTAGATTGAAAATCAAAGCTGTGCATAAAGAACAAGCATAAATTGTACTTTTACAATTATATAGATTTGGGATACACCCTTCTTAATTTATAATTATAAACGTTTCTATGTTGACTCCACTTCATTTTTTTTTTATGCTGAAGAACTCCATCTCCTTCAGTGTTTCTTCAAAGTGTTTAGCTTCTTTCAGTCAATCCCATACTTTTTCTTTGGGCTTTCCTTATTATTTTTCTAATGTTGTAGTGGTAAAAAATGCAAACAGTACTACAAACTATCCTCACATGTTCATGTTGCAGTTAAGCCATTCTATACTTCTATCAGTGTAGTATATACAGTACCTCAAGAAGCCTTACAGTTAAATAATAATTTAGAAATTTTAAAATTAGAACTTGTTTTATTCAGATATACAGTTTGTATAAATTTGGCCTTAGCTAATATATGATATTGTTACTGTGGCAGCACGTGTAAATGCAGCGCTTGGTGCTCTTCCTTTTGGTGCATTATCTGTTTGTGTGTTTGTTACTATTCGTCATAATGACATTCTTCTGTATGAATAACATCTACAGTTAGAACAATCTACTAAAAATAGTACTATTTAACAAGTGGATTGTTACAGATGAGTTTTTCTGATCCTACAATAGCCTGGGGGCCCATTGGGAAGGAGACAGAGGCAGCACAGGAACAGGTGGCAGAAGTGGATCTGCAGGGCTGATGAGACTATGGAGGCTACACAAGCCACCTGTTCCTAGCATTATTCTCACTAACACAAGATCCCTCACAAATTAGATGGATGAATCAAACTTACAGGTTGCAGCGAATAAGATCATCAAGGACTGTTTCATTCTGCTAATCACAGAGATTTAGCTTAACTCACTCATATCGGATACCACTATCGAGTTAACAGGCTGCAAAGCACACTGGCAGGACAATACCAGAGACTATAAGAGAAAAGAGGGAGGATTATGCATGTATGTCAACAGCTGGTTTACTAACACTTAGATTATACAGTCACTGTTCACCAGACTTGGAGTTTGTGACTGTGAAATGCAGGCCAGGGAGTTTTCTGTAGTCATGGTAACTGTGGTATATATTCCACCCAGTGCAAAAGATAAATCACTGATTATTTCTGTATTATCTATATCTATTATTTATTATATTACATATCTATTGACTATATTTATGTATCTAGATTGCAAATACCATACATTGCATCAATATACATATTGCTAACTACACGTCAATATTGCTGCTGCTACTTTGTCTTGTCTTTACACGATGTCTTGTTTTTGTTTTAATTTTAAATTTAAATTTTAATTCCATTTTTAATTTATTATTTGCACGTCATGTTGTTAGCCTTTGGACCCTGAGCTTCGCAATTTCGTCTGTCAGTATACTTGTATATGGTTGAGATGACAATAAAGTTCACTTTGACTTTGAAATTATCACTTGGTTATTTATGTAGTACCATTAGCAGTCAATAGAGTTTATACCCTGAGGCTGTTCACATCATACTGGGGGAATTTAGCCATGTGGATTTAAAAACAGTGCTCCCTAGATTCCATCAGCACATTAAGTGTGCTACTAGAGGTACAAATTCTCTGGACAAGGTCTACTCTAATATCAAACAGGTCTTCAGAACTAAAATACTACCACACCTGGGCCAGACCGACCACATGTTCCTGCTTTTAAAGCTGGAATATAGCCCCTTTAAGAAGAGTGCTCCTATCACATTTAATAACATTAAAATGTGGCCTGAAGTGGCTTTTCAACAGCTACAGGACTGCTTCGAGAGAAAAAAACTGGGATATTTTTGAACATCAGAACCTGGAAGAGTACACTACAATTGTTCTGGGCTATATTAAGTTCTGAGCGGTCACTGTCACCATGGACAAGTGTCTCTGGGTCTACCCTAATCAGAAATCCTGGATGACAAATGAAGTCCAGTGTTTGCTCAGGGACAGAAATGCCACTTTCAGGTCTGATGATGGGGCACAATACAGTGCTGGTAAAGCCAAATTGAAAAGGCATTAAAAAGGCTAATACTGCTTACTAGAAGAGGTTTGAGGACTGCTTCTATAGTAACAATACAGGTTAGCTATGGCAGGGGGTTCAGCACCTTACAGAGTATAAATCCAGCAGCTCCTCAGCAGCTAACGGTGACACTAAGCTGGCTGAGCAGCTGAGGCACTTCTTTGCCTGATTTAAGGTAAAGTCACTAAAGACAGCTACATCACATCTACCAGCTCACAACAACCACATTCTCATGGTGGAGGTGGATGAGGTGAGGTACACAATCAGGACACAACCTGAGGAAGTTTGCTTGACCTGATGGCAATTTCTGTAATTGAGTGCTGTTGGACTGCACAGATCAACTGTCTTTAACCAGTCCTTCTCTCGGTACACAATTTTACCCTGCTGTAAGTCATCTATTATAGATCCACTGCCAAAAATTCTACCATCAGCAACCTAAATGGCTACCATCCAGTTCAACTTATTTTGAGAAACTGGTCTGAATTTGCATCATTTCAAGCCTTCTACCAATGTTAAACACACACCAATATGCTTACAGGGCAAACCGGTCTACAGAGGATGCCAGAGCTAAAACTCTCCATACTGTCATAATCCACCTAGAGCAGCAAGGGAGTTACACTAGGCTGCTCTTTTTAGACCTTAGCTCTGCATTTAATACCATCCTGGTAAACTGGTGACCAAACTTACAGATCTGGGATTGCCTCACTGCATCTGCCTCTGGATTATAGACTTCCTTTCTGATCATTCCCAGAGGATAAGAATAGGCCCCCACATCTCCGTAGCCCTCAACTTCGGTCCATTTGTAGGGACAAACTGGAATGGTTGTGTGGGTAGTGCAGAGACAACATTCTGGTTCTTTACAACACTAAAACCAAGAAGCTGATTATTTAAACAAAACAAATATACAGTCCCTTTTCGTTGACGAGGATTGTGTGGAGAGGTTCTTGAACTTCTGGTTCCTGGGTGTGCACATAGAGGTGGACCTGAATTGGAGCGATAACACCACAGAACTGGTACAGAAGGCACAGCAAAGACTTTTTTTCCTGAGAATCCTCAGGAAGAACCATTTCACCCAAAAACATCTCATATCCTCCACTGTTGTTGCATAGTGTACATATTGACTTATTACATCTGTGTGTTTTTCCAGCTCCACTGCATCAGAGAGGAAAGTGTTCCAGATGGTTGTCACCACTGCCCTTAAGATCATTGTATGTCCTTTCCCATCTTTGGAAAATCTATACATTTCCCACTACATGAAAAAGGCCTGGAGCATAAATATTCATCCTACCCTGGTCACTTTGTTTTATGTCTGCCTTTGGGCAGACGCTTCACGACAATGAAAACACAGACAAATAGACTAAAAAATAGCTTTTACCCTGCACTAAATGATGCTCAGATAGTGAAATTTTAAAGGGAACAAAGAATGTAATAAATACCAGAAGAATGTGATAAAGTATCATTGTGTAATATGATGTTTGCTTTGCTATTCCATTTTTAGAATTTCTTCTATAAATCTTCATATTTACAGCACACTCCACAATTATTGGCACCCTGGTTAAGATGTGTTCTTAGGCTTCTACTTTTTTTTTTCCCCAAAAAAATATAGTCTCGCAACACAAAAAAGAGAAAAATCCAACCTTTAATTGAAGTACATTTTTCTTTGGGGAAAAAAAAAATCCCACTTTAAGAAATACACTTACATCATTGTTGTCTCAAACTACTGATAGGTGTAGAATACTTAAAAGAAAGTGATTACCAATACAGATAGCGAAGTATACACCATACATCTAAAACCCAGTATCAGCTGATACAGTATTAAAAAAAGTCACTCATACGTTTGTTGGAATGAGTAGTTCTGGAGTTACCATATAATCTGTGGATGAACATCCGTAATATATAGTGATTAAAGTGCCAGTGCTCCTGCACTTTTTTCCAGAATGGAACAAAGGAAAATTACTATGCAGAATGGTTGAGCGCTTTAATGACACTTTTTGCCAATTTAAGGCAGCACTGTGTATGTTGCAGTCAGTGAGGATAAACGGCTGTCCTTTTTCATAGCCAAAATATTTAGTGTTTACTTAGGTCTTCAGTGATGGTGACTGCAAGACATTTAAGGCAATGACACACTTCATATAGAAAGCATTAATTTTATCTAGGAGTGAAAATGTGCATGCTATTGAATAGGACTTAAGTTTTGCCACCCTTGGAACATCTAGATACCTTTCTACAGTTTACATCTTATTCTGGTATTAAACCACCACCACCATTACTACTAGCTCTTCATGCTTTAGAGTTTGTTTGTAATCTGGAGGGAGGAGTGACAATAGGTTGTCTGACTGTCAGAAGTAGAATCACAAGCTGTAATCATTTTTTATTAGAGTGTAACAGAGATACTGAATATTGGCACCCCTGGAAGAGTAGGTAACATGCTGATTATGTTGTGGATAGATATTCCTTAAGTCTTCAACCAAAGAAAATCTTTTTTTTTTTTTTTTTGTTTGTTTTGGGCAACAGTGAAGATGGTTAATATTCATTGTATCACTATGGTCTCATATAAACAGCCTGCTTATGAAATATTCTTTTCTTATGCTGTATTTGTTATTATACTTTTATTGCATTTTTGCTTCTCTTTTTATCATGTATTACCTTTTGTTTTTGTTCTTGTGCTACTGTATATTAATCTGTGAGAATGCATTTCTTTGGCTCTGTTAGGAGAAACATCAAAAAAGTTGTTTGTTTTGCAGAGATTTCCAGAAAAGGGTGGTAAAATTCATAGTTAGACAATGAGTTTTTCATTATACCAAAAAAAAAAAAAAAATCTTAAACTTACAAAAAGTGTAACCACACCCTGACATTTGAGTCCTTGCATCTGCGGACAACAGACATACTGGAGGACCCAGCAGCTGATCCCTGGGACCTTTTAATTGCAACCTTCTGTACCTTTCCACCTTACAAACGTCTACACACTCAGTCAGCATTTGGATAGAAACTCGGCTAAGTGCTGCATTCACCTCTGTCAACTTAAGCATTAAGTGTATGTGGATGTGAAATACTGTGCATTACTTGCCTTAGCACATACATGGTACCATGTGTGTCCTGACAGATCCTGATTGTGGATTTTGTGTTGTTGCAATGGTAAATTTTCTGCTCTTTTGGGTTTGGATCTACACTTCAAACAGAATGGCCTTTCTGCAGTGCAACTAAATATAGTTCATTCATGAGCAAGTGCTCCTTGCTAAGTACAGTTGCATACTTTACTCTGTGCAGTGCTGGTGTTCACCTGCAGGGAGATATAGACAGCTGCCAGAAAGACAGTAGAGGGCTCTTGTAGGAGATAAATTGAGCAGTGCTTCATACATAAAAATTAAATATCAGGAGAGCAGTTATTTTATTTTTTTCCTTTTAATTTTAACACCTATGTTTCCTGTGCTGTATGACATAACTCACTGATTTATTAGATTAATAAAAAACTGTATTACAGAGTCTAATACAGTGGGATGCAAAAGTTTGGGCAACCTTGTTAATAGTCATTATTTTCCTATATAAATTGTTGGTTGTTATGATAAAAAATGTCAGTTAAATATATCATATAGGAGACACACACAGTGATATTTGATTTACAGAAAGTGTGCAATAATTGTTAAAACAAAA
>NW_024381260.1:0-5197 GCF_016835505.1 Polypterus senegalus | reverse complement strand
TGATCTTTTTTCACAGTGACTAACTGGGGTAAAATTTTTAAAATTGGGGTTTCATTCTTTCTGTAAAAACTTTGATGTTTTCAAGTGGTTTCACAAATAGAGTTAGACTCATTGAGTTCACTCAACTTGGATTTGGAAATTAAAAGGACAAAGTGAGTTTGAGATGTTGAAGTGCACTTTAAAAAACAGTTGTAAACCACCCAAACAGTTCTTAACCAAAAAAGGTACGGGGGGTTTCATCATTTAGAACTGCCTTTACCAGAGTATTTTGACTTTCCACAGAGTTAGAGTTAAGGTAACCTGAATTCATCATAACACTTTTCAAGACCTGAAAACAACTTTGTGTACACATGTGTGACGGCTTGTTTCCACCAGGAAACTGTTCAAAACAGTTCATTTCTGTAAAAACTATGTCACAGATGTGTTTCAAGTGGTTTCACAAAAAGAAGTTAAGACTCATTGAGTTTCACTCAACTTCAGTTTTTTCCATTGCAAGTTAATGGGTTTCAAAAAGTGAGTTTAAGATGTGAAGTGCACTATAAAAAACTTTGGGAAACCATCCAAACGTTCTTAACCAAAAGGTACTATGGATTTTATCATTTAGAACTGTTTTCATCATAATATTTTGACTTTACACAGCGTTAGAGTTGAAGGTAACATTATTTCACCATAACGCGTTTCAGGGCCTGAAATTCACTTTGTGTACAGTTGTGACGCCTTTTTTTCCCCCAGAAACTGTTCAAAAAGTTCTTTTCTGTAAAAACTATTCGCAGATGTGTTTCAAGTGGTTTCACAACATGGAATTTAAAGACTCATTGAGTTTCACTCACTTCAGTTTGTCCATTAAAGTTAATGGGGATTTCAAAGGTGAGTTTAAGATGTGAAGTGCACTTTGAAAAACATTTGGGGAAAACCATCCAAACAGTTTTAACCATAAAGGCTGGGATTTCATCATTTAGAACTGCTTTTACCAGAGTACTTTGACTTTAACAGCGTTAGAGTTGAAGGTAATCTTATTTAACCAAAACGTTTCAGGGCCTAAATTCATTTTTGTGTACAATGTGTGACCCTTGTTTTTCCACCAGGAAACTGTTCAAAACAGTTCATTTCTGTAAAAACTATGTACTGATGTTTTTCAAGTGGTTTCACAACATAAGTTAAGTCTCATTGAGTTTCACTCAACTTTAGATTTGGCCAAATGCAAGTCAAATGGGATTTCAATAATTGAGTTTCAGATGTTGAAGTGCACTTTGAAAAACAGTTGTGAAACCATCCAAACAGTTCTTAACCAAAAGGGTACGGGGGGTTTCATCATTTAAAACTGCCTTTACCAGAGTTTTTTTGACTTTCCACAGAGTTAGAGTTGAAGGTAACCTGAATTCACCCATAACATTTTTCAAGACCTGAAAACAATTTTGTGTACACATGTGTGATGCTTTTTCCACCAGGAACTTTCAACCGTTCATTTCTGTACAAAACTATGTCACAGATGTGTTTCAAGTGGTTTCACAACATAAGTTAAGACTCATTGAGTTTCAGTCAACTTCAGTTTTGTCCTTTGCAAGTTAATGGGATTTCAAAAGTGAGTTTAAGATGTGAAGTGCACTATGAAAAACAGTTGGAAACCACCCACAATTCTTAACCAAAAAGGGTACTGGGATTTTATCATTTAGAACTTTTTTTACCATAGTATTTTGACTTTACACAGCGTTAGAGTTGAAGGTAACCTAAATTCACCATACGCGTTTCCAGGGCCTGAAATAACTTTGTGTACACATTGAGCCTTGTTTTCCACCAGGAAACTGTTCAAAACAGTTCATTTCTGAAAAAAACTATGTCTAAATGTTTTTTAAGTGTTTCACAACATAGAAGTTAAGACTCATTAAATTTAACTCAACTTCATTTTTTGCCCAATGCAACTCAATAGGAATTTCAAAAGTGAGTTTGAGATGTTGAATTGCACTTTGAAAAACAGTGAGAACCACCCAAACAGTTCTTAACCATAAGGGTACTAGGTTTCATCTTTTAGAACTGCTTTACCAATATTTTGATTTACACAGCGTTAGAGTTGAAGGTAACCTGAATTCACCATAACGCTTTCAGGCCCTGAAAATAATTTTGTGTACATATGTGACGGCTGTTTCCACCTGGATACTTTTCCCAAAACAGTTCATTTCTGTAAAACTATGTCACAGATGTGTTTCAAGTGTTTCATAACATAAAGTTAAAAGACTCATTGAGTTTCACTCAATTTCATTTTTTGTCCATTAAGTTAATGGGGGTTTCAAAAGGTGAGTTTAAGATGTAAGTGCACTTTGAAAAACAGTTGGAAACCATCCAAACAGTTCTTAACCATAAGGGTACTGGTTTCATCATTTAGAACTCTTTACCAGAGTAGTTTGACTTTACACAGCGTTAGAGTTGAAGGTAATCTTATTTCCCTCGCGCGTTTCGGGGCCTGAAAATAACTTTGTGTACACATGTGTGACCCCTTGTTTTCCACCGGAACTTTTCCCAAAACAGTTCATTTCTGTAAAAACTATGTCGCTGATGTTTTCAAGTGGTTTCACAACATAAGTTAAGACTCATTGAGTTTCACTCAACTTTAGATTTGGCCAAATGCAAGTAAAAGGGATTTAAAAAAAATGAGTTCGAGATTTGAAGTACTTTAAAACGGTTTTAAAACTACCCAAAAACAGTTCTTAACCAAAAGGGTTGGGGGGTTTCATCATTTGAACTCCCTTTTTCCCAGGAAATTTTGACTTTCCACAGGTTAGGTTGAAGGAAACCCTTTGAATTCATCATAACATTTTTTTCAAGACCGGGCCTTTGTGTACACATGTGGGGACGGCTTGTTTTCCACCGGGAAAACCCGTTTCAAAACAGTTTTTTCTGTAAAAAACTATGTCACAGATGTGTTTCAAGTTTTTCCCAAACATGGGTTAAAAGACTCATTGAGTTTCACTCAACTTCTTTTTTTCCCCTTGCAAGTTAATGGGCATTTCAAAAAGTGGTTTTTAAGAGGGTTGCATTTTTGAAAAACATTTGGGGGAAACCATCCAAACAGTTCTTAACCATAAGGGTACGGGGGTTTCATCATTTAGAACTGTTTTTACCAAAAGGTATTTTTGCCCTTTACCAGCGTTTTTTGAAGGAACCTTATTTCACCAAAACGCGTTTCAGGGCCTGAAAAAACTTTGGGGTCCACGGTGACGCCTTTTTTTCCACCGGGAAACTGTTAAAAAAGTTTCATTTCTGAAAAAACTATGTGCTGATTTTTTTCAAGTGGTTTAAACAACATAGAAGTTAAGACTCATTGAGTTTCACTCAATTTTGGGGGCCCAAAGAAGTAAAAGGGATTTCAAAAAAGTGAGTTTGAGATGTTAAAGTGCACTTTAAAAAACAGTTTAAAAACCACCCAAACAGTTTTTAACCCTTTAAAGGGAAAAGGGGGGTTTCATCTTTTTAGAACTGCCCTTTACCAGGTATTTTGACTTTCCACAGAGTTAGAGTTAACGGAAACCCCTGAATTCATCATAACACTTTTCAAGACCTGAAAACAACTTTGTGTACACATGTGTGACGGCTTGTTTTCCACCAGGAAACTGTTCAAAACAGTTCATTTCTGTAAAAAACTATGTCACAGATGTGTTTCAAGTGGTTTCACAACATAGAAGTTAAGACTCATTAAATTTAACTCAACTTCAGTTTTTGCGCAATGCAACTCAATAGGAATTTCAAAAAGGTGAGTTTGAGATGTTGAATTGCACTTTGAAAACAGTGCGGAAACCATCCAAACAGTTCTTAACCATAAGGGTACTGGGGATTTCATCATTTAGAACTGCTTTTACCAGAGTATTTTGACTTTACACAGCGTTAGAGTTGTCCTGCGGTGGGTTGGCACCCTGCCCAGGATTGGTTCCTGCCTTGTGCCCTGTGTTGGCTGGGATTGGCTCCAGCAGACCCCCGTGAACCCTGTATTCGGATTCAGCGGGTTAGAAAGTGGATGGATGGATGGACAGCGTTAGAGTTGAAGGTAATCTTATTTCACCATAACGCGTTTCAGGGCCTGAAAATAACTTTGTGTACACATGTGTGACGCCTTGTTTTCCACCAGGAAACTGTTTAAAACAGTTCATTTCTATAAAAAACTATGTCGCTGATGTTTTTCATGTGGTTTCACAACATAGAAGTTAAGACTTATTGAGTTTCACTCAACTTTAGATTTGGCCCAATGCAAGTCAAAGGGATTTCAAAAAGTGAGTTTGAGATGTTGACGTGCACTTTGAAAAACAGTTGGGAAACCATCCAAACAGTTCTTAACCATAAGGGTACTGGGGTTTCATCATTTAGAACTGCCTTTACCAGAGTATTTTGACTTTCCACAGAGTTTGAGTTGAAGGTAACCTGAATTCATCATAACACTTTTCAAGACCTGAAAACAACTTTGTGTACACATGTGTGACGGCTTGTTTTCCACCAGGAAATTGTTCAAAACAGTTCATTTCTGTAAAAAACTATATCGCAGAAGTGTTTCAAGTGGTTTCACAACATAGAAGTTAAGACTCATTGAGTTTCACTCAACTTCAGTTTTTGTCCATTGCAAGTTAATGGGGATTTCAAAAAGTGAGTTTAAGATGTGAAGTGCACTATGAAAACAGTTGGGAAACCATCCAAACAGTTCTTAACCATAAGGGTACTGGGGATTTTATCATTTAGAACTGTTTTTACCATAGTATTTTGACTTTGCACAGCGTTAGAGTTGAAGGTAACCTTTTTTCACCATAACGCTGTTTCAGGGCCTGTAATTCACTTTGTGTAAAATGTGTGACGCCTTGTTTTCCACCAGGAAACTGTTCAAAACAGTTCATTTCTGTAAAAAACTATGTCGCAGATGTATTTAAAGTGGTTTCACAACATAGAAGTTAAGACTCATTGAGTTTCACTCAACTTCAGTTTTTGTCCATTGCAAGTTAATGGGGATTTCAAAAGTGAGTTTAAGATGTGAAGTGCACTATGAAAAACAGTTGGGAAACCATCCAAACAGTTCTTAACCATAAGGGTACTGGGGATTTTATCATTTAGAACTGCTTTTACCAGAGTATTTTGACTTTCCAAAGAATTACAGTTGAAGGTAACCTGAAATCACCATAACGCGTTTCAAGGGCTGAAATCACGTGTCTTACAGCTTTTCCAA
>NW_024381259.1:0-59742 GCF_016835505.1 Polypterus senegalus | reverse complement strand
GGGCCCCTGGTGAAAATAAAGGGCAAACCGGGGGAAATAAAGAAGGGGCCCGAAAAAACCAAAATTTTTCCGGTTAAAAAAAATGGGGAAGGGGGCCCCCTGCCAAATTTGAAAAAGGGGCCATAAAAAAAGAAACTCCAGGGGGGATGTTGTCGGCTTTTTAAATATTCCCGTGGGGTTTTTTTAAAAAACCGAACTTTTGAAAAGCTGAAAAGGGAATGACCCCTTTCCCAAATTTTCCCGGCCTTCTACCTACCAGGGAAAATTGGGGGTTAAGTACTTTGGGAAATTTCCCAATTGGGGGGACGGTATCATACCACTGAAATAAGTCCCATACATTCGGTTTTGGTTAGCCCCCGGGGGGCCGCCTCCCAAAATTTTCGTAAAATGGGGAAAATAAGAAAGTTCAACATGGGACGTTGTCCGTTATGACCTTGCTTGAACCTAAATGGAAACCCCCCAAAACGTTTGAAGAAAAAGCTGTAAGGAATAGGCCTGCCAAATTTCAGCCTTCTACCTCCCTCCCGGGAAGTTGGAAATTGGTGAAGTCAGTAATTAATTAAGTGGTGGTGGTGGGTGAGTGGTGATGGGGTGGTTTAGGAGGGGGTGGGGGTAAAGTGAGCCAAGTGAGGGGGAAGGGCTTTGCATTTTTTAGTATAGATCATATTTCTGTTTTTAAAACTGAGTGGGCTTCATTTGGGGTCTTTCTAAAATAATCTGATAAATTCCTGGCATGGAAAAGAAAAAACAAAACTTCATCTTTTTTAAAAAGGAAAGCCCTCACTCACTCACTCACTACTTTCACCCCGTTCCCCAACCCTTTAAAGGCTAAAAAATTCACCAGCTCAAGATGGGTTTGGGATTTCTTTTTAATCCCCCTATGGTCAAACGGGAAAAATATTTTTCTCCATTAACTGTAAATAAGTTGAGCTGGAAAATTTGGGGGCGGAGTTTGGGGAAATCATCACCCCCCCCGTAATCACGTGAACTGACTGCCCAGCCAGTGGGTAAAAAACCGGAAAAGAGCCCCCAAAAGCAGCTAAAAAAACATGCATTATATAAATTGAGAAGGCAATGAAACAATAAGAAGCGGCGGTGACATATCTACCATATTAAGGAGTGCTGCTACCTGGGAAAAAAGAAGGGGCCAAACTTTAAATTAAATTAAAGACGATCCCGCGGGGTTTAAATCCCACGGGAAATCCGGGATACAAGTTTTAAAGGGGGGCCTTGGGATAAAAGGAAAGTTTTGATCACTTTGTAACTAATTTAAAAATTGGGGGAAAGGGTGTGCTTATGCAAATTTCCCGAAAACTGTGTTTGTGGGGATTGAAAATTTAAAGGCCCCGGGTGGGGGAGTCACGTCATTCTCCCCCCCATTCATCCGATTTGGCTCTGAGCTGAGCTCGACTACTTCCCCGTCTTCAAAAAACCCCGCCCAGACTGCCCCAAATACTCCCAGAAAAATCCAAAAAGTTAATCCCCCGCTTTTTATAGAGTTTCTCACACTGAATCCTCCAGGCACTACTTAAAAAAGGACACATTGACAATCTTTTCGTTTTTTTTAAAATCTTTCCTTTTTTTGCAAACACAGCTGAGAACCCGTGCTTTTGGGGGCTCCATAAACGTTAAAAAAAATTCTTTTTAATCACATTTTTAAATTTACAAGCGGGGGGGTTTTTAAACCTACTTTGATTTCCGGGTTACCCCGATTACTTGATCAACCCACCCCGGTTTCCCCTTTTACCTCGCACCACCTTAGTTTGAGAAAAGTTTTGAAAAATATGGGGTTAACACAAAAAAACAGATCCCCAAATTTAAAAAAGCTTTATGAATAAAAAAATTCCGCCATCAATAATTTTTTTTGGAAAAACCATCCTCCTTCCTTTTTAAAATTTTTTCCGCCACTACCCATGTTTAAAAATGACGGAAAAAAGTAAAAAAGCGGGGGGTTTTGGGTTGGCAGGCATATAGGGACCAACCTCATGACAATGCCCAAAATAATTTACGTTATTTTTAAAAAATTTTTTTCCTTTTTTTTGGACTTCTTTAACACACTACTTCCCCTTCCCGATTTCGGTTATTTTGCTATAAATATAATTTTGAATGACCTCCAAAGGCTGAGACTTTTAATATCATGAGCGTGTGTACAAAAACTGGGGTCTCCTCCCCAGCAAAAAGTGAACCAAGGGCACCCCCTCCATTTGAGGCCTAACCTTTCTGCTTTAAGTCAAAGTGAGCACTTTTAATTTTTCATCCCCCCCCTGGGTTTCCCCAGACAAAGGCAAAAAAGGCCCCCTTTTTTCTCACTACGGAAAAAATAATTTAAAGGCGATTCACACTTTTTTTTTGCGTACCCGATTATGGGGGCCTCAGCTGGTTTTGAAGACCCCCCGTGTGGGGCCCCCGGAAAATTCCAATCAAAACCGGTTTAATGGGGGGGGCGTCTACCAGTCTACACAAGCCCCACCACGACTGCCCCCAAAAAGGCGATCATAACGTAAAGCGAACACATCTCTCTATACTATATAAAAAAAAAGGCAACTTTCCTTTCTTTACCCCTTTTTTCCCTTTTTATCCCAAACCAAAGCCTTTCTCTTTTAACACTGCAGAGGACAAAAAATAATTTTTTTTAAATGCGGAAAGGCAAAAACCCCCGGGGCAAAAAATTTGAATGTTCAAGAAAATGTAATTTCTAAAACCACACCCTTGTGTGGCGCCTTTAAAAGGTTTAAATCCCGGAAAAATGATCCATATACATTTTAGCTGCTTTTAAACCCACCTGTTGTTTAAAAGTCTTTAAAATGTATTTTACCTGAAACCCTAAAGAAAGGTGCCCCAATGTACCTGTACTTTTTAAAAGCGTTAATTTTTTACTGTTTAATAACATAGACTATAATTTTTTTTGGGCCCAAACCTTTAAAACCCCCAAACATAAAAACACAAGAATTGTGAAAATATATTAAAAAAAAATTTATATATATACATAAAACAAATATATATTTTTAAAATTTTTTGTATTTTTTGTATGTGTTTATATGATGTAGATAGGTATGATGTATATATGTATATATATAATTTTTAAAAAAGGACAGGAGAAAATGCGGGGGGTTTGGGGTTTTCCCCGTATTTTGGGCAAAAAAAACCCGGTAAAAATTATAAAAAAAAAAAGTTCATTCTCGGTTGGCTCCGGGGCGTGGGCCCAAAAGGGGGGGCCGGAAAGTGGGGGGATCCCGGGAAAGGGGCCCCCAAGGGAAATGGGAAGGATGCCCGTCGGGGCCAAGATGGGGAAAGGGGCAAAATACCCTTTTCGTCTCAGGCCCTATGGTCGGAAAAGGTTTTTTCTTTCAAAGAAACAGAGGGAAAAGTTAATCCCCCTTTCCCCTGGCTAAATGGCCCCCCAAGGTGTTTGCTCAGATCAATCCTTGACCCCCCTATTTTGGCGCGGTGACGACCCCCATAGCCCGGGGCCGTCAGGGGGGGACCAAACCCGGGGAGGTCGTAAACCCGAAAAGGGGGCTGGCATTGGCCAAAGGGGTCCCCCATGAAATGACCTAACATCTGGCGGGGGGGGTGGAACCACCTGGTGCCCCGGATTGACTCTTTGTGGGGACTCACTAAAGGGGTCCGCGTGATCAGTCACCAGAAGCGGGTGGCCCCGGGAAAAAGGGGTGGGTCACTCCCCCAAAGGGCCCCAAACCTCCCTCCCCCACTCCCGCGTCCGGGTCCCCCGGTCCATCAGTTTCCGGCAAAAGGGTTACACCCGGGGTGCCCGACCCCGGGCCCCCGGCCCCAGCGGCACCCAGGCCTTGTCCGGCGCCCGGTCTAAAAAATCAGAAAGGGGGCCCCTGGGGTCCTTTTAAATCCCGGAACTTTGGGGGCCTTTCCCCAAGGTCCTAAACCGGCGTGTTCTGCTTTGTGGTCCACCCCACCCCGTATGGGGGCCCTTTTTTGGGTTAAAGTCAAGGGTGCTGCTCTTTGGGAAAAAGCGGGGGAAAAAAGGGGAAAGAAAAACCCCCAAAAACCTGCACCTGTTTTTTGGGTTTTCGGACGGAGCCTTTTCAAAAGATGTCTTTAATTTTGGGAAGCTCTGTGGCCGCACCTGCCCTTTGTCCCACGGGTACCCCAAAAATTTGGGCCTCCTTTAACCCAAAAAAATTTCCCGGGGGTTTTCCGGAGGGCGGTTTTGGCCAAAAATTTGGGAGGACAGCTCGGCCCCATTGATGCTCCCCCCAGGTGGGGAATAAAATGACAACGTCATCCAGGTGAAATATAGGGACTGGTGGGGCTTCAGCACTCTATCTGGGGCGTTAAGGTCCCCGGGGCCCTTCAGCCCAAATGGGAGGACCTTGCTGCCAGTGCCAGGGGGGCAAAAGGGCCCTTTTTTCCCCTTTTTCGGATGCCGTTAAAGGAATTTGCCAATCCCCTTTGTCATGTAAAGGGTAGTCAGTTTCCAAAACCCGTCCCCAACCGGCTAAAGGGGGGTGCGTCAATGCGGGGCATGGGGTGGGCATGAATTTGGGGGAATCGGGTTGGGGCGTCAAAAGTCATTACAGAACCTCCAGGAGCCGTCTGGTTTGGGAGCGAGGACAATAGGGCTGGACCAGGGACTATGGCTCTCTTCAATTAAAACCCCCGGCCCAACACCCTTTTTCACCCCAGTTAGGCCTCTCGCTTTTGCCCCCGGGGAGTGGTGGGGCCCCTCCCCCGGGGCCGATTACCGGGCTCCTTGCCCTTTCGTGCTCAATCGGCGGGCCCGGGGGGGTTTTGCTCATCCCCGGGGATGGCTTGGGTTTTTGGGGGCTCTCCTGCCCCGGCGGGGGAAAAAAATTTCCCCCGGAGTTGGGGCATTTGGTTTTTGGAAAGGGGGTGCCCCCTCACGGGGGGCTGGGGGCTCCTCTTTTCCCCCAGGGCTTTAACAGGTTGACATTTTAGATCCCCCCTCACTTTGGTGATTGGGCTGTTTCCCAAATTGGGCGAGCCCCCTTTTCTCCTTAACCTCTGGGGCCCCTTGCCAGTGGCGAGCAGCCCGGGGGGGAGGTCGGGGCGAGCACCCCCCGGTCCCAGGCGGGAAATCCCCGGGGGAGGAGTTGCGGTTGTAACACCCGGGCCCCGCGCTGCTTAACGCCCCAAATCCCGTGCTCTTTAGGGGGGGGCCTGATCTTTGTGGGGGTCCCGGCGCGGTTGGGTCGTCTCCCAAAAAGTTAGAAGGGGAAGAGCCTCGGGCCCCCCAGCCTTTTTGGGGTTGAGGATTCCCGGGGTTTCGCCCCTTTTAGTAATTCCAAAAGGGGGGAAGCCCAGGGGGCCCGGGGGGTTTCCTCCGGGGCCAAAAAAACAAGGCGGGAGGGGGCTTTGGGGCCCCCGTTCCTGCCGTCCGCTGACTCCTTCGGGCATCTGTTTGCGTCTGATTTCGTTCGACCAACCCTTTGGGTTTTCGGGTGAAAACTGGAAATTTTCCCGGTGCTTTATCTTCAGTTTTGGGCTGCCCCCTTTGAGCGTATCCGGAAGGAAACGTCCCCGGCCGTGGGGCCTCCTTGGAAATTTTGCCCCCGGGGTGGCCCAAATTCCAGTTCCCGTGGGTCTTTTTTATTAAACGGGGCGGGGAACCGCCTCTAGTCCCGGGGGGGCAATCCCCCCATGACTGGGTTATACTTGTACCCCGGGTTTTGGGGGTCCCGGGGGCCCCCAAACCCCCTATCCTTTCAAAAGGGGTTCCCCCGAGGGGAAAAAAGGGACTGAGGCGGTCCCCCCGGGGAAACTGGCGGGGGCTGGCCTCCCGGGCGGGGTTGGGGCAGGGGCCCTCCCCCATTAATCCCCGGCCAGTAAGCGGGGCTTAATCCTCTCGTGTTTTTTTTGGGGGGGGGCCTGGGGGGTGAGCATGTGCCAACTTTGCATATCTCCCGCCCGGAAAATGTTGGGAATTAGACAACTTCCGCCCCCTGGGCCCCCATGGGTAACCGGTCAACAGATCATTTTTCAAGGAAAAGGGTTTTAGCGGGTGGTCCTCCGCTGTTGAGCTGTTGGGGAAAAACGATCGCATTCCGGGAAAACGCGGGGAGTCATCATTCCCGCTCCCTCTTAAAGGAGGCGGCGTGGGCCGGGGGTGATGGGGCAGGGCCAGGGCCTGGGCCCGGGAAAAGTTCGCTGAACCCCCCCTCCGGCGGGAAACTTTGGGTCCAAAAGGGCCCCCAAAAAAGGTTTGAAACCCGGGGCCCATAGGGCCCGCCCTTTTCCCGCGTTTGGGGGCCCGGGGAGGGTGCCTTTTCCCCATGACAAAAACCAAAGGGCCCGGGGGGGCGGAGATAAAAAACCCATGATTCTTTTAAAACCAGTCGTCCCAGAATCCCTGGGAAGGGGTCAAATAAACAAACGACCATTGGATTGGGTTCCCCCCCTTTCCCGGTAACATAGCGGGGGAACATATGACCTGGGCCCCCCCTACCGGGGAACCAACAAATGCTGTTTTAACCACTGTTTCGGTAAAGGCAAGGGGGCGAGCAACAATGGTAATTTGCGCGGAATCCAAAAGCCCCCCGGCCCATTTTAAACCCCTCCTTTTGGGTTTTGCCGGGTGGGGTAAAATACCCTCCGATGATGTCAGCGCCAGTCCCAAAAGGGTCCGGGCCCGGGTTTTGGGGAAAAGGTTTTGGGAGCCCGGGGGCGGTTTTGCCACCGGAAAAGCGGCCCGGGCCCGGCCCTCTCTCTCTGGCTGGGGGCTTCTCGGCCTTTTGGGGGGCTTGGGGGTGGCCGCCCCGTCCCCCCCGGTTCCGGGGCGGCTTTTCCCACCCCCCAAATCCCCGGGGGACCCCCCCCCAACCTTGGGCCCCGGGCCCGAGGGGGCCCAAAATATTTTTCTGTCCCGGACCTGCTAAACCCGGGGGAAATGGGCTTTGCTTGCCAGGCCCACCCGGCCACCCCTTTTTCCCCCCCCTTGGGCCCCTGGCCCCTGGGGCCCATCTTACCCCCAAAACCAGGGGCCTGGGCGGGGGCGGGCCTTCCGGGGGCAAGGGCCAGTTCCGCCTTGGCCCCCTGCTGGCCCGGGGTAATGCCGTGGGGGCCCGTATTTGGGAAAAAGGGGAGGGCGTTTGCGGCCTCCTCCTCAGGGAAGGGCATAATAGGCCCCCAAACCTTGGAAAAACCCTTAGGTATGGGGCCAAGATGGGGACGCCTTCCCGGGCCGCTGCCACTCGTTCCGGGGGGGCCCTCCCTCAAACATGCCCAGGAAAGGGCCGCGTCCCCCGAAGGGGGCCCCCGGTTTCCCAAAGGGGGGCGGCTCCCCCGGGTTTCTCGCCCGTTGGGCTTCCACCCCCTGGCCCCTTTGGGCCCCCAGCTCCCCGTAGCGGCTTGCGCTTGCTGGGGGCCCGGGCTGGGGGTTCATTCCCCCGCAAACCCGGGGTTCAGGTCCTGTCCCTCCGTCTTCCCGGGGTCTCTCCATCCTTTCCCCCTCGCCCTTTTAAAAAGGGCCCAGGGGGCCCGTAAAAGGGTTGGGGGTTTTCCGGCCCCTTATTTTCCCCCAAAAAACCCGGGCAAAATTATAAAAAAACTCCCCTTTTGGGGGCCGACTCCTGGGGCAGGGGCCCTTTAATTTGGGGGGGAAAGGGGGAAAAGGGGGGTGCGGGAAGGACCGCAAGGGAAAGGGTGGGGAAAGGGTGGGGTCAGGGAAGGGGTGGCGGGGGAAGGAAAGGGGGAGAAAAGTCGCACTCAGGGCAATCCCCGGCCTTTTGGTGCAGGAAAAATCTTTCTTTCTATGAGGAAGCAGAGGGGGAAAAATTAAAACCCATTTCCCCGGCCGTTTCCCGGGGCTTCCGAAACAATCCATGGCCTCCCCACCTGGCGTGTGACAATATATATATGTGTTTGTAGAAAATGTATATAGATATGTAGATATGAAGATATGTATGTGTTTTTATATATATATATATATATATATATATATATATATATATATATATATATTTTTGTGTGTGTGTGTTATATATATATGACAACAATCAAGCTGTAGAAAACAGTAAAAAGGGGGTGGGCTTGGGGGTACATTTTTTTAATGCAGCTAAGGGGAAAACAACCTTGGGTGCCCCCCAAATACACAAAAAAATTACTTTGACAATCATTTTACAAATTTTTTTTAAATGTTTCCCTTTTTTTTTTCATAACTTTTTAACACATGACATGCTCGAAAACGAGGGTGTTTTTTATATATATATATCCGGACACTCATAACAGTGACAAAACAAATTTGGCAATCATTTACGTTATTTTTTAAAAAGTTTCCTTTTTTTTTCTCTTTCCTTCTTTAAACACTACTTCTCCCTTTTTGGCGTAATTTTTTATATATATATTATATAGATAGATGAGAACAACACTCATATCAATGACAAAACAATTTTCAATAACAACCTATTTACGTTATTTAAAAAATTTTTCCTTTTTTTTTTGGGACCTTCTTTAAACACTACTTCTCCCTCCGGAAACGGGTTTTTTCTGCTAGTTTTGATAAGCGGGGGGCGAGCAATTTTGGGATGGAAATTTTTTCAATAAAGGGACTAATTTGGAGTCTGATGTGGACTTCAGTGTTTTAAATAAATGAATAAGAAATACTGGCGTCAATGACATTTAAACCCGACCCCCTTTTGACAGGTCATCTCTTCTGTCATTTGGGGGTCCCCTTTACTCTCTGGCTCCTGTCCCCACATTTAATTTTCCCTAGTGTCTCTCAGATGTTTCTCTGTCAGCTCTCAGCTTTCTCTTTTAAATCTCCCCCCTCCCCTCCTCCTCCTCCTCACTGGGGGGGTCAGAAAACTTTCCTTTTGGTTTTTTTCCCCCAAGTCACTTCCCTTTTTTTGTCTGACTGATTTCTCTCCTCCTCTCCCCAGACTGATGATGGCCGAAGCCCCGCTGTTTATACGGACAGGTTCACCTGCTTTTGGTGTGTCTGGACACCCCGACACCCCGTCACCATTCCTGTTTCTTAAATTTTTGTCTGGGAAATGCCTCACAAACTCTGGGATTACAGCCAAATTTTGGGAGCTGGTCCTCAGTGCAAAAAAACTTCACCACAAAAAGGGCCCGCTCTGCGAAAAAAAATAATCATGAATGAAGTCATCCCAAAAAAATTAAAAGACATCAATCAGTTTTTCCTCCTCCTCAAATTTACTGACCCCAGGCGTGGGGTGTTTACTTCCCGTCTGGTAAGAAGTTCCCGGCCCGGGGAAGTCCTGTCTCACCTGCCCCCCTCTACTGTCAGACTCACCTGCAGCTTCCCATGAAGGGGACACCTGGAAAAGGGACCAAAAGCTGGGTTTATCCCGATAGAAATCTGAAAAAGAAAAATCTTGGGGAAAAATCCCGAAAAATCTGGAGATATTCTTTAAAACCCATGATTCCTGTATCTCCTGATGTGTGTGTGTGGACAAATGGTCATTAAAAAGGGCCCAAAACTGGAAATGGAAAGAAAAAGAAAACGGGAGTGGGTTTAATTTTTTAATGGAAACTGTTTGAATTCTTTGAGTTAAGGGGGTTTTGCATTTAAATGTGACAAAAAATCTATTCATCTACAGTAAAACTAGATTATCTGTCCTTGATTAACTTTAAAAGGTTAAAAAACAAAAAAACCCTTTTGAGCCCAAAGGGCTCCTGATTCTACTCGAGGGTTTTGCCCCACTGGAATAAAGGGAAATCCCAGTGTCCCTTCCCTACCTTCAGCTTTAATGGGGGTTTTTTAGTTTTTTCTTTTTTATAATTAAACTAAATTTTCTATACATTTTTGGGCCCATAACATATTTTGTGCTGTTTGAACTTAATTAAAAATTTAAGAAACAGCAACAATCTTTAAAAAAAATTTATTCAATGACGGGTTGGAAAAGGGCCCCCGGAGTGAACGATATAAGGGGGGATGCTGAAAAAAATTGAAAATGTGTTGATAATGGGAAAACCCGTGATGGTAAAAAAATTCTGTATTAATGTTAATGGTCTTCTTCATTTTAATTTTCTTTATATATTCTGTTATATCAGGTTTGTTAATATTTGTGGCCCTCGGCAGCTTGTGATTACTCTTTTATGGGGGGAAAGGGCAAAAACTTTTTAAATGATGGGACTGGCTGAGGGGGCCTGTTCTGTGAGGGGGCAGGAGAAGTGAGGAGAGAAGTGAAGGTGTGGAACAGGGGGTGGAGACAATAAGAAGTGTTTGTGGGATCAAAAAACCAGCAGGTGGGAGGGGATAAAATTATCGGCAGGAAAACTTTCTTTTTATTGTTTTTGGAGGGGAGCTCTTGGGCCCAAAAAGGGAAAAAAGTAAGACAGGACACCCCTTGTGGGAGGGCGAAGACTCCACGTAAAACTTAGAAAACTCAGGAGCTCCGAGGTTTATTTGCTTATTACTGTAAATTAAAAGTAAATTTTAAGCAAACACCTAAAGGTGTTAAAAATTAAAAAAAAGCTTGCCTTAATTTTGAATATCAAAATAAAAATTAAAATGATTTTGAGTTGGATGTAGCAGGCATAATTTTTGATATTATGGGAATAGGAAAAAACCCCCAAAAAAAATAACAAAAATGGGGATGAGTGTTTAAAATAGAGGATAAAATATTTTAGGAAGGATAGACCCGAACAGAAGGGGGGTGGGGGTTTCTGTTTTGAAAAAGGGAAAAGAAAAGTCCTCTTCAGTTGGATGATGAGCCCCCCTCTTAAATGATGACATGTAAAAACCGGAGGAAAATATTTAGGGAAAAAAAGGGCTTTTTTTTTAGGGTGTGTTATGAAACCCAATTCAGACATTTAAATTTTAACACATCTTTTTAGTAATATCAAAAAAAGGCCGGGTTTTCCCCGGGGGATAATGGGCCCGGGGACTTTAATTATCAAATATTAACTGGGGTAACCTTACAGATGGAGGGCCGGGGCAGGGGTTTTTGAAATAATCAGCGACTGTTTGTTCAACTGTTAAAAGGCCAAACGGGGGGAAACCTGTTCGGATTTAGTATTCTGTAATAATCGGGGTGGGGGGGGAGGGGGGTAAATTTATTGGACCACTGGGGCAAGTGACCAGAATGTCATACAATTCTCAGTATTTTGTAAAAGTGCCCGATGCAAGACTAAAATTGTTAAACTGAACTTTAGTAGGGCTAATTTTTTACAAATCGACAAAATCTAAGTAGGATAGACTGGGATAAGCTTTTAAATGTGGAGACAGTGAAAAGCAGTGGAACAGGTTTAGAAATGTTTTAAAATGTTGCAGGACAGATACAGACCCAAATTTGGAAGTAATAGGAAACTAAAAAAAATCCCCGATGGATTAATAAAAAATTTAAAAAAAAAGTTGCAAAGGAAAAAACTGCTGTATAAAACATATAAGACTAATGACTCCCAAAATGAATGTGGCCTTTTGAAAAACTGAGGGCAGCCATTAAAAAGGGTATAAAAGGCTAAAAAAACAGTTGGAGAGGAATATAGTAGACAAGAAGAAAAAAGGCCCCCGAATTCTTTCCAGTATTTTGTAATAAAAAAACAGGGGTTTAAAGGGGGAAAGGTCAAGTTCATCAGGAATAGAAAAGGGGAATTAAAGATCAGACATGAAATAGCAGATCCTAAACTTACTTTTTTCTGAGGTTTTTACGTGAAAAATTTTGGTCCTGCCAGGGGGGTAACAAAACTACTAAGGAGGTACTAGGGATTTAAATTGTGGGGGAAAAGTCTCTCAGTTTAAAAAAAAGATAAATCAAAAAATCCCCAGGACCAGATAATATTTATCCTGTTTCTTAAGGGGCTAGTAGTACAGATAAAAACCAAATGACATTTTTTTAGGAAGTCCCCGCTGGAGAGATTCAGAAGGACTGGAAAATGGCAAATATCATCCCATTATATAAAAGGGTGCAGGGCTATCCAAGAAACTATAAGTAAACCAAGCATCACAGGAAAATTAAGGGGAAGGGGTTATGGGGATAAGATTGAGCAACACAGCCGGGACGGAGTTTTTGAACAGTCAGCATGGGTTCAGAAGGGGAGTGTTTTTTACTAACAGGGTTCTAGAGGAGGCAAAAAAAAATCATCAAAGTGGAGCTTAGATTTTATTTATCTGGACTTTAAAAAGCATTTGATAATTTTGCCACATGGGGGTTGGGCATCAAGTTAAAAGGGGGGGAGATCAGGGTGATGTTTTTAGATGGGTGCAGAAATGGCTCAAACACAGGAAGCAGGGGGTGATGGTCAGGAACCTCATCAGAATTTGACCGATTTTAAAGAGTGGTGCACAGGGGTCAGTGCTGGGGCGCTGCTTTTTTTTAATATAATAAATGATTTGGGAATATAAGTAACAATGGTTAAGTTTGCAGATGATACCAAAAGGTGGATTGCAGATAATTTGGAATCAGTTTTCATTACAGAAGGACTTGGATCCAGGCTTGGGCAGTTTGTGGCAAATAAAATTTTTCAGTAAATGTAGTATTAAAATGGGAAGAAAAAATATTATTTTTGAATACACAATGGGGTGGGAAAATTACACCTTATAGGGATTTGGAGTCATAGTGGACTCCAAGCTATCAACTTCCGACAATGTTCGAAGCCATTAAGAAGGCTAACAGAATTCAGGTTATAAACCCTTGATGTGTGTAAAAGTCACGGGGGTTTGTAAACCATAATCCACTGGTGAGGCCTCATCTTGAGTACTGGGGCAGTTTTGGTCTCAGGCTAAAAAAAGGACAACAGACAAGAAAGGTCAGAGAAGGTATAGGCTGATTCGGGGCTGGGGGTTAAATTTTGGGGGAAAAGTTTAAAAAAACTGAGCCTTTACAGTTTAAAAAAGAAGATTAAGAGGTGACATGATTGAAGTGTTTAATATGAAGGGAATTGTACAGTGGTGAGACTTGTATTTTAAAATGAGTTCATCAAAACGGGGGCACATTTGGGAAAACAAGGGTAAATTCCTTAGGAATTTTTTCTTTAAAAAGAGCGATAGACATTGGGAATAAGCTCCCAAGTAGTGTGGTAGACAGTAAGGCGTTAGGGACTTTCAAAACTCGACTTGATGTTTTCTTAAGATACAATGGATAGGACTGGCGAGCTTTGTTGGGCTGAATGGCCTGTTCTCTCTAGATTGTTCTAATATTCAAATTCGCTGGTCTTTTCAATTTTTATTTAATTCATTTTGTTAATATAGTTTTTTATGACTGTTCCCTAAACTTATCTTTTTGTCTTTTTAAAAGTACGCTCTTTATCCGTCTTTTCTTACCCGTCCGCCTTTTGACCCTGACTGATAATGGGTTTTACTGGCCCTTTATAAACTGATGTTTAAATTTCGGCTTTGGGTTGTGGATTTCATCCTGGTGAACGGTCAAGTCATGAAACAGCTCAGGTGAGCCCCCAAGATCCCCCAAAACAACTGGTTTCTCCTCACAGCCGCGGTTTTCTTTCCTCGATCAGTTTCTTTTTATTTCTAAGGCGGTGGGAGGCCACTATAGCCTGCTTCTAGAAATTCCACTGGCGGGGGGTCCCGGGGGCATCCGTTTCGTTAAAATGTCGCCCCGGACCCCCCTGGGTGTTCTTAACAAGAAATTTACATTTGGCTGTGTAAGCGTATAAGTGACACAAATGTCATCCAAAATTTAATTCAATAGAAGGTCGAACGTCAATAGACACACTCTGTCTCTGACACTTCGCTGGGGTGTGCTTGCCTCGTCTGCCTTTGTGGTTTTTGTCCATTTTAAAAAGAATCAGATTTTGCATTTGGCTGATCTCAGGGCTTTTTAAGAACACATTATTGTCACATTCAATCTTATTGTACTCCAGATTAAGTCTCGATTCTTACAATAAGTTCACTCAAAAATTCAATATACTATTCTTGTAGATTTTTTTTTTAATGATATAACTCCTGGCTCTTCATTGTGATTAGCATCATGTTTTTAGTGGGCATGGACATTTAAATTCAAACCCCCTGGTATAATCCCCCAAAATGTATGTTTGAAAAAGACTCAATTTTTATTTTGGAAAAAACCTTACAAGTCACGGGAGTGGAACTTACTAGAAGTGAAAAGTCTGCCATCTAAGCCAAATTTCAAATCTCCATCACTACTACACAACCTCAATGTACAGTAAGCAGATAAAAAACCCTTTTTATCCCCCATTTGGTGTTTCTTAAAATTAAGGACTAGTGTCACATGGGGCTCTGGGGTCCAGTAAGTGACACAGATGTGGCGATCCCCTGTAATATTAAAAATTTCGGCTCACATAAACCCACGTTTAGAAACCAACATCTTAAACAACAATGAAGTCTATAAAGGGGCCCTGATTTTTTTCAGTTTAATATAATCAGGTCACTAATATCAATCAAATTTTTTTGATCAGTTAATGCTTTTTTGGCTATCAATTGATTTGGATTGATTTAAAAAAGTTCCAGTTTCCCTAAAAGCAGACATGTAATTGTGGACAGACTGGCACTTTTTGGTCAGAAGCTTCTTCTTAACTGCCACCGCCTGCCCTCTTCTATTGCTGTCTTGCTCAGATGTCAGTTCACTTCACCAGGACTCTCTTTTGGTATTTTTGGGTCTCATCTGATCAGTCTGATAAAACCCGCAAACGACACCCAGCGATGTCTCAGTTTTCCTCTTTACCCTTTTGTGACTGAAGGGGGCCAAAACTCAACATGGACAACATTTTTAAGAATTACAGTAAAGGTTGGTTTCTGTTCATCAAGACACCTACAGCAGAAATCCACTCCATCCATAACCCTTTGAAGCCTAAACTCTGATCTGCCCCTGGACTATCTTCTGTCCTTAGTGGGCCCTTATTGTGGCCATCACAAAAACTAAATCATCTTTTCTCTGAAATGGGTAGCGTGTGCCAAACAAAAAGAGCTAAAACCCTGTAATGGAGTTGACTTGGGGGCTCATTCAGTCCCGACTTGATAAAGGAAAACAAAGGTGCACAAGTAAAGAGAACATTTAAAATCTGAAAAATTTCTGATGGGACATCAACCAGCAGTTGTACTGTTTTCCACTAAAAAATAACTAGTAAGTGTGAGCCTCAAATACTTTAAACTGCAGAACAACTCAAGTCACAGGAGCAGAGAAAGTGTGGGGTAGGAAAAAACAAGGCATAGAACAAACCCCAAAAGGTGCTTACAGGCTTTTAAATGTTCAAAGCATCATCCCGAACCAAACCTCTTGGTGGGGGAGTGAAATAAAAAGGGGAGCTCTAGTTTTTTAAAAAAAAAATCAGTCACGTAAACAAAACACCCAGGTAAGTAACATATAAAAAAAATAATTTTTGAGTTTTTTAATTTTTAAGTTGCCTTCTTCTGAAATTCAACAGAATGTTTTTTTATTTCAATTTTCTTATTTACTCCAGAAAATAAAACCGGCGAAAACGTTTCTCATGTCTGACTCAGGATATCAAAAAGGGCCCTTTTAGATCCCATAATTCGAAAGACTGTTTTAAGTCCCCTGGCCTTTCACCCGTTTCTTTCTTTTTCACTCCAGTTTGTTTTTTTTTATTTTTTGTTTTTGAACTTCACATTTCCCAGTGTTTGATGTGATTCTTTAAGGGCGAACAAATCCCCCCATGTGCCTTAAAATTCTTTGTTTTAAACACTCTTCAAACCAAACTCAATCTTACGTCAATTAAATTAAACCTTTTTTTTAATCTTTAGTCATTCCTGTTTTTAAATCAAATCTAGGGTTTTGTCTGAAATGTCAAAAAATTGTTATGAAAATATCAGGACTCAGAAAAAAAAAGGCGAAATCACAAAATAGGGGTGAATCCCGATCTGACTCGCGTGTCCTTTGTTGTCCAACGAAACAGCTGGGGGGGCACTGGGGGGACATCAAGAGACTTAAAGGGGGGAGAGAAAACACTGAAGAAAGGGAGGAGGGCGATGGGCGAGATGAAGGTGAGTGGAATAGGAAGACCACACTTCATATCAAAAAGGGGGGAAATGAATGAGAACTTGAAGGCGCAGAGCTTCACTGGTATGATGAATAGGGACGAGAATGTTGATTAGAGAAGGCGTGTGGTGTCTTTCATGGCCTTTCACTGTTTACAGAATCCCAGGGGTTATGCAGTGGGGGCTCCCGCATCACCCAAAGTCCTTTAAAAATTTCCCTCAGCTGCTTAAGGAGACAACTCTACTAACAAAAATCCCCACTGAAGGTTGGGCTGATGTTCGAATTAGATCAGCGGGCACAAAGCATTAATGGTTAAATTGTTTTTTTAAAATAGCATTGCATACAATCAAGTTCAACAACAACAAATGAGTTCAATCAAAATAAAAAAAAAAAATCAGAAAGTTAAAACGAAATCTAAAAAAAAAAAATGCAAAAATAAAAAAAACCAAAAGGATTCACACTGCAACCCAGAAAAAAAAGATTAAAGTTTTATTAATTAGATCTTTATATTTTATAAAGGTTTTTAACCATCTTTAAAGTGAAAATTTTGTTTTTAAATGTCAAACATCAGTGACCCATGACTTTCCAGGTGGGCTGGGGTCTTCAAACTTCTGGGAAAAAAAGTCCATAAACTCACTATGGGAAAGGCGTTACAGTCAATTTGTCCTCCTCACTTTAGGCCCCTCTGGGGGCCCACTAAGCACAGCTGTTATGAGTTGGGTTTGTGAACCCTTTTTATAAAACCCAAAAAACATTTGGCCCTAAATGATTTTCTTTGTTGTCCTCCCAAAAAATGTGGCCCAGTGGGGCTGGAGCTCAATTGCCACACTGCATATTTGTTCTTCCCAATTTTAAAATTTGATAAATGTGATCAATGAAAAAGTAGATGGTTGAATACTTGGGACATATGGAGCTGGGGTGTATTCTATGCATGACTGACTTTCTCCATTCTGAGATATTAATTAAAAGGTTTTTCCCCCCTATCCCAAGACCCAAAGGGGGATTCTTTGAAATGTTTTTTTATGATCTGAGATGCTGTTTGACTCCTCAGGACTGATCAAAATTTATTCTGGAAAAGAAATAAAAATGGGGGGTGTAGAAAATTGGGTATATTTTTTTGGGGGATTTTTTGTCGAAACCCGTAAACTTAGCTTTAAAATGGGGCTAACCCTTTAAACGTCTTTATTAAATTCCATTGGTTACCATCAGGGCCTGTTTTTTTCCCCATTGGGGGGGTTTGATCCCGTATTTCGGGTGTCAGAGGTTTGTCCCGTTCCTCTTCACTAAGGTGCCAAGTTGTTCTGTTTGTATTACAACAAAAAAACTCCTCAGATTTGTCTTTTCTTTAAATTGGTAAATAAAAGACTTTTGTACTTGCTAAATTGTGAGTTATATTTTTGGCTTCATTACTTTTCTCCATTTGCTGGGAAATTTTTATTTTTGCGTTCAAACTAACTGCTTTTTATTGCTGGCTGTCTTTTTATTTTCTTCTTTCACTGTAATGATGTGATTTAATTTTTTAAAATGAATTTTCATGTTTTTGTTTTCAAGGTTACATTCTGACTGGAGGCCTGTCTTGTCTTGTAAAATGCCTCATTTGGAGAGATGAAATATTAAGTGATTTATTTGGGAAATTAATGGTCTTCTCTTCTTCATTCATTTCTCCAGTTTTTGTATCCACACAGGATCTCCACTGTTTTTGGTGCAACTTTTTCATAACGTACACCTCAAATTTTTACTTAAACTTTTTTTATCACAAAGGACTAGGGTTGTCCCGTGGTGGCATCTGCAATCCCCAATCCACTGTCCTCCTTCACTTTTCCCTGAGGGTTTACCCCCTTTTTCCTGTATCTCATGGGTTTCTTATTATTCAGATTTTCCCCAAAACCTAAATGTCAGTTTGGTTAAATGGCAGAAACTACAAATTGGCTTCCATTGTGATCACTAGTGTAGCTTAATGTAATGAGCTGGTAGACTGTCCATGGTGCACACCTCCAATGCCCAGTTCTGCCAGGATTAATTTATTAGAACACTAGCAAAATACCCGCGCTTCGCAGCAGAGAAGTAGTGTGTTAAAGAAGCAATGAAAAAGAAAAGGAAACATTCTGAAAATAATGTAACATGATTGTCAATGGGCGGCACGGTGGCGCAGTGAGCACTGCTGCCTCGCTGTTAGGAGACCCGGTTCACTTACATGTTCTCCCGTGTTCGTGGGTTTCCTCCGGCGCTCGGTTTCCTCCACAACCAAAGACATCTAGGTTAGGTGGATTGGCGATTCTACATTGGCCCTAGTGTGTGCTTGGTGTGTTTGTGTGTGTCCTGCGGTGGGTTGGCACTCTGCCCAGGATTGGTTCCTGCCTTGTGCCCTGTGTTGGCTGGGATTGGCTCCAGCAGGCCCCCGTGACCCTATTCGGATTCAGCCATTTAGACAATGGATGGATGGCTGATTGTCAATGTAATTGTTTTGTCACTGTTGTGAGTGATGAGTGTTGCTGTCTATATATATATATATATATATATATATATATATAGTGGTCCCCGCTTGTGGGCTTGTGCCTCCTCCAGACCGCGAGGGCGCGCCCTGGTTCTGTTGGGAGCCATGGGTCGAGGGCATGGAAGCCCTACCCTGTAGGGGCCCGTGGTTACGCCAGGCGGCGCCGATGCCGGTCTATCCCGCACGGTCCCGGCTGGGCTGGAGCCCGGCCGGACGCTTGAGGGCCAGAGGAGGGCGAGTGCCTCCAGACAGAGTGGGGGCGTCCGTCCTGGTTAGGCAGGGGCCTCGGGACATGGCATGAAAGTCCAGCCGTAGGGACCCGTGGCGCCAGGCGGCGCCCCAGTGCCTAATTATCCCGGAGGCGGCACTTCCGCCACACCAGGAAGTGCCGGGGAAGACTTTATGTGGCGCCGGAGAGCTGCCAGGAAGGCAGCGAGACTTCCGCACGCTGGGCGTGGCTAAGGAGCAGATGCCGGAAACACCTGGGGCTCATCCGGGAGCATTATATAAGGCCGCCTCCAGTGATTGGTGGAAGTCAGGAGGAAGTGGACTGAGCGGAAGGAAGGACTGGAGACGGCCAGGAAGGCACAAAGGACTGTGGGCCTGGACTTTGGGGAGATGGGTATGAAGGCACTGGGGGTGTACGTATATGAACTTTGTACATAGTATTGTAAATAAACAGTGTGTGGTGCAAAATATGCTGTCCGTCTGTCTGTGTTAAAGGGCTAGCTGCTCACATATATATATATATAATATATATATATTTACACACACACACATAAACACATATTTATACATATCTATACATATACACATATATATACACACACACATATACACATACATATACATACATATACATACATACACACATACATATATACATACGCACATACATATATACACACAAATACATATATATATATACATACACACACACATATATAAACATATATACATATACATACATATCTACATATACACACACAGCTATTTCGATCAGTGCAATACGCTGTTTGTTAAAATGGATGACTCCGCCTTACATGCAAGTTGCGTGATATTATGAACTATCGATTTGTTCAAGTTCTATTTAAATTTTAAATAGAAGGAATTTTTATTTAGTTGACAGAAATATCTTTGGTAGGAATGGTAAAAACAAACAGGAATATTATTCCTGAATAAATCAACTCAAACCTTAAACAACTTATAATATTTTGCTCTCCAAAAAAATATATCCTGTCTAAATTATACAAGTTAGAAATAAAGTAAACGTTAAAAGAACAAACATTCAAATTTCTTTACTCTTATGTAATTTTATATAAAAAATAAACTTAGATTTTAAATATCCCAAAAGATTTTGCTCTCCAAAAAAATATATCCTTTCAAAATTATACAAATTCAAATATGAACATGCTGCATAACAAAACCTAGAAATATAAATAAAATGTGTTCCTTTCAGGAATAACAAATCAAATCATTCAGTTGTCTTTGCTCATATGTCATTTTAGAGCTGGACGCTGGCATTTTTTTGGCCACAGGTTCGTTTCTGTTTGCTGTGAGGTTCTGTGTTATGGAGATTCTCAGGATGGATTGCAGGTGCTCATCAGTGAGGCGACTCCTGTGTGCTGTTTTGTTAGTCTTATCACTGAGAAGAGCTTCCACACAGATATGTGCTACCAAATATGCACAAGGTTCGAGCCGCATGTAGACGGACTTTTTTTGTTCTTCAAAGTCACCAAAGCGCCCGTAAACTCAGTGCACTCAGTTTATCAGCAAAGTGCGATTTGGGAACACCGTAGGACGACTTGGTTTAACATTACTTGGCAACAGGGAAAGTGGGTCAAGGTGAACTGGTGCATTTGTGTCTCCCATAAAAGCAGCTTCACTTGAAATCACTTTGTGATTGTGCACGGTTAAAACGTCCGCTGAAGTGTCAGATTCTTATTTAATTATGCTGTTTCTGTATCTTCTGAATTGCATTCAGGTTACCCTGATGTTTTGTTTTATAGTGCCGTCTTAGATTATATTCTGTAATTACAGCCAGATTAGCTCCTCAAATGAGACACACGGGTTTACCAGCAATGTCAGTAAACATATACTCAGCCTCCCATCGCTTTTTAAAGGCTCTATTTTCAGAATCAACTTTTCTTTCAGCATTGTGAGCTAGCTTCCAATAACTTGCATCATGTAGACTTGATTAACGTGGTAGTTGGCAGGCAGCTAAAGCGTTTGCATTATGGGATCTGTAGTTTATTTGTGTTCCAGGCCATATACCGGCCATTAAAAACAATAATACAGTATATAAAATATCTCGCCCTTGATTTTTACACATATAACTAAATAGAACTTGAAAAAGATATATTTTTTAACGTGATCGCAATTCAGATAGAGTTGACGCCACTACAGCCTGCATGCCTCAATGAGTCATCCTCCTTCTTACTTTTTCCCTTCATCTAATGAATACCAGTATTGCTTTACCAAAACAATATTGATGGCGAATAAAGTATCCATTATTCGAGTATGTAGATCGATATATATATACATATATATATACCCGCCATGAGCGGAGTAGTGTGTTAAAAAGTTTAGAAAAAAAAAAAGGGAACTTTTTAAAAAAAAAAGTAACATGATTGTCAATACAGTATTTGTTTTGTGAGTGTTTACTGAGTGTTTGCTGTCATCAGGATTTGATTATCATTATTTCTTTCAATCAGGTTCGTATTTGTAGGATGTGTTGTGTTCAGTTCCCATTCCGTTTTGTCAATCGTTAAAGAATGACAGGTTTCTTTCATCGATCGTTTCTTACTGCATCAATAAACAGCTCCCTTCTTCTTTATCTGAGACCTGAACACTGTATACGGTTTTTTTTTTTACACTGTCTTCCTTTAACCGGACATTGACTTTTTCCCACCATGTGCTTTGTTTCCAAAAGTAGCTGCATTTATGAATATGCTTATATGTATCAGACGTTTATATTTTTGCTGCCTTTTCAATTGTGTAATTCGGTTTTGTTCGGCGCTCTTTGGAACTGTTCCCTTTTTTAGCTGTGCACTCGTCCAGTTCACGGGGAGCCGCCGGTGTACATGCATCGGTTTCTCAGCTGTGCTGGTGCCATCTCGAGCGTCCATAGCTGTATTTAATGTTACCTTAGTCCTGGCACTTAAAACTTTCTCATGAGTTTCCTTGAGTTTGTGCAAACACCACCCCTGACTATCTCATCTTCCTCTATAAGCACAGTCCTAACCCGTGAATATTAGTGGCAGTTTGCTATTGGATTGCCGCTGACGGACGGCCTTATATGGGCAGGCACTAAATTAAAAACGCCAGCGCACCTGTCTATGAACTTAATTTAAAGTGTAGGTTTACATCGGGGCTTTTTTTCCCAAGTAGCAGAACTCATGAATATGGTTGTATATTCACTTCGCTTCTTCTTATTGTTTCGCTCCCTTTCCCTCAATTATATAATGCATGTTTTCTTCAGCGCTTTTTGAGGTCTTCCTGGTTTTCTATGTACTGCGTGATTATGTAAACGAAACTCCTTCCCACGGAGTTGAAGCTCATCTCCATTACAGTAAATAGAAAAAAACAGCTTCCAGTTAATGACCATTACGCGAAAAATTTCATATAAAACCTGCCAACTTTTGTAAGGAAGCTTTAAGGAATGAACCTGCAATTCAGCCTTCCACCCTCACGGGAAGTTGGAGAATTAGTGATGAGTCAGTGAGTGAGTGAGTGAGTGGGTGAGGGCTTTGCATTTTATTAGTATAGATTCTCATTCATCTCATTAAACAGACCAAAACCATCAATGTACAAAGTACTAAACACAGCCAGTCCAGACCAGTGGGATGTGTCTTTTTTTAAAAAAGAAAGTAGAGGGATACAATCTGTCACTAAAAAACTGTGTAGCCCAATCCAGACACAGAGGTGACAGCTGAAGAAGTACAAGTGAAGGAGAGCCAACCCCACAGACTGACCTTCACTTTGGTTTATGGTTCTCGCCGTCTGCTTTTGTTGTTTACTCCTAGAATTTCTGCTTATTAATGCTGCATGAAATCACCTCTCTACAACCATGACGACTGTGACATTTTTCAGCCAGGATTCCTTCCACTAAATGTTGTTCAAAGTCTTGTTTTATGTCTTTTTTGTTTATTTATTAATATTAATGTTGATTTGTTGAGTATTTGCTTTAATTTTTTGTATTTGATTCCGTTATAAGCCCCCTTGTTATGTTCCATTGGTTTGTGTGTGGCTCACCAAAGGTGGACCATCTGCCAATCCCCACCTGGAGCTTCCCTTCTACCATTTAAACCCAATGGTCTCCACAGTTTCACTGTGAATGTGCTATGCAGTTTATCAAGTTCTTGTGTTTCTTTTAGCTGTGCCTTATGCTTTTTGATTTTCGGGTTTTTTAGGCTTTGCTTTGTTTTAAAACGCTCTCTTTGGATTCTTTTGGAAACTTTGTTTTGGATTGGCTTGTTGGCTCAAAAGAGTGTTTTGTGTATTTGGAATACAACTTTATGAAAAATAAATATTTAATTATAAAAAAGATTCTATGAGGACCATTTTTCATCTATCTATCTATCTATCTATCTATCTATCTATCTATCTATCTATCTATCTATCTATCTATCTATCTATCATCTATCTATCTATCTATCAAATTTTTTCTCGGGCGTATGTGTGTTATAGTCTGAACTTCTGATCACTTTGTCACTAATGCTCCTCAGCTTTTTAACAAAGTCTTTAATTTGTTCTGCAGTACTGGTGGTCTGATCCATCCACTTGTAATTGTTCACTTAGAACTGGACACATGTGAAAGTGACAACTGGATCTTTCCTTCTACTCCAGCCGGGGAGCCTATCCCCCCAACCGGGGATGTTTTCCAATGTACCAAAAGGGCAAAACAGCATATGAGACTCCTGTATCTGGTGTAAAGCTTCATCAAAATTTTCCCCTAATAATAAATATCATATTAAAATTTTTTTCCTCATTCTAATGGCTGGTTAGAGATGACCTTTTAGGACATCTCATCCTTTTCTGTGCGAGTTATGTGAGTCACTGCCCAGATGTGCAAAGTTCTGAAAACAGCAGAACACCTCTAGTTTGGGTTGATGATCCTAGACAGCAAGCCCCTTTTTACCTCACTTTACTTCAACATAGTAACACACAGCCAGGTGTCATCATACAAGTGTGAGCCATAGTTACAATACAAATTCATTAGTAATAATGAAACGTTCAAACAGGGAGGAAATACATCAAATATGAAAAAAAAGACTCACAACTCTGAGCTTCACAATGAAAAGAGATGGAAGAAGGTGAAATATGCAAAGAGTTCATGAAATGAAATGAAATCTGAAGCACCTTGACCAACACCTAGACCCTCTTTTTTAAATTCTCCATCTCACAAGTCGACATGGTGACATCTGACACCCTAACTAGAATACAACTGATATACAAAAGTCTCTGGTCCAGAAATACTTTAATTTTAATACAATTTCCTTCGAACTCACAAGTTAACTCATCTTTACAAATACTTTTCTTCATCTTTATTCCTAGTGTGTGTTGTCCTTTCTCCATTTTCCCAACCTCAGGCTGAGCAGGAGAATGCCGTTTTTAAAGGCGACTTTTATATAAACCTCAAGGTCAAATGGAGTCCTCAAAGACAGTAGAGGTGTACCCAGCAGCTCCTGCTATAGCTCTCAAGATCCTTCACAGGAAATTCTTTCATGACTGCATATCTCATAAAGTCCTGCAGTTTCATTAATAGCAGCATCAGCAGAGTGATGATGTTTCTCACCCATTGAGGAAATTATGTCTTGGAGTCAGTCAACCCGTCCTTCCTTCCCGCAAAGATAAAGAAAAAAGTCACTCCAGCCAATTCAAACTGTCCTTCACAAAACAAAATAGCAAGAAATTTGCCTCATGATTGGTTATTCTATTCAGGGCTCAATTCTAAATATTTATCCTATTTATGCAGATATCTGAGGTAATAGAAGGAAAAAAATTGAGAAGAGCTTCACTGCTCTGATAAGGTGATTGAGGGAAACCCACAGGAAACGCTGAGAGGTGAGAACAAGGAAAGAGAGAAATGGAGAAAGGGTGAAGGGTCATGGAGAGACTGGAGAAGGAGATTGAGGAGCTGAAGAGGAGAGAAGATGAGCTGAAGGAGCTTTAGAGACCAAGGACCACTCCACTTCCTGCAGGTGATAGCGACATTCACGGTGAGTCTGATCAGACTGGGGTGGTGGGGCATGAGAACATTTAGGAGAAATTTTAAAAATATGAGGAGTTTGTACAACATGACAAGAACCGGGCCCTTCATCCCAACAAGATCGTCTTTTTTATATTTCCTAAATTCAAATATTCTTTTTCAAATATCTCAAATTTGTTTACTTATGTATATGACAGACTGATGAATCTACAGCTGTCTGTGTGAAAAATTAATTTTTATTAATGTAAAAAATGACATCTAATAAAAGGGTGGTGCCAACCTTCCCAGGCACCTTTTGATGTCTCCATCCAAACTGATGGGTTCAAATCCTTCAGCATTTCCCCACCCCAGACCCCACAGTCCCGTTTTTCCCCTTCTCCCATCTTTCTAAGGGTTTTTTCTCAATCCACAAATAGTCCTGATGTCACTGTGTTTTTAGATGTTAGTGAGATTCTTTTTGATTTACACCCACAGATGGTGGTCCCCAAAACCATTCCAAAGATTTTCTCTTTGTATCATTGATGATGATGATGATGATGAATAGATGAGATAAAAACTCAAAGACTCCCAGGATTTCCCCCCAAAATCACAATTTGAAATATATAGACCTTCAATTGTATAATCATATTAAAAATTTTCCCTTCATGTGTTAGTCTTCATTTAATTTAAGAATTTAAATTTGTCTCAGAACCAAAAAAGCCCTTTTCTTATTTTGTGTGCCAAGTCAATTTGGATCCCCTGCCCCCCGTCCCTTTATCTTGACTTCCCCCCTCATGGGTGCGGGGAAAAGGCTATTTATTTTAAAGGTTGATAATCTCTATACCCACTTCACTCCCCCAAATATTCTCTCCCAAATAACCAACAAGCAATGACAGGCGTTTCCCACTAAAACCCCACTATGCCTTTTAATGATAATTAATTCAGAAGACCCCTTATCAAAGCATTACTTTTTTTAAAGCCCCTTTTCTGAAATCTCATACCTTTTTTCTCTCCTGATTCAGACTTTCTCATCTGTCTGTGTCCCTTTCCCGCGAAGACCACAGTACCACTGATTTCTCATCTGAGGGGCTGAGAAAGGAGCCGGGTCTGGGCAAAAAGTGTGAAAGATCAACCAGGGGGGCATCATTACAAGGACTCCATCAGGTACATTTGGGACATTGTGTTTGTTTTGAAGTCCATTAGGGGGACCAAAATGACAATAAGAGGAAAGTGAAGAAGGCCTGCTCTTTAACATTTATCTGCCATCCTTTTCTGTTTTTATTTTTACTATATAGTGCCTTTAGAGTAATTAGCTGAGTGATGACAAACCCTCTAAATAATCAGCTGAGTTTAATCAGATATTTTAGAATTTTTTAACGTTTTGTACTCTTATACTTTTTTCCCTATTCTCTTAAAAATTTTTTTTTACTCTTTTGGGGTTCTTTTTTTTTCCTTTTTCTTTGCTCAACTTAAGATTAATGAACAGAAATGTGTTTTAAATGGCTAAGCGGCTCAGAGACAAATGAAGTTTTTTGGGGAACAGAGAAGGCTTAATGGGCCAAATTGGCCAAAAGGCAAAATGCTTATAACATCAGAACATCTCAATCTGCTCCTCTGTCTTCGCTGTCCATTACATTCTGTTTGGGTGGAGTCCACGTTAAAAGTTCACGTTCATCATTTTCAGCTGTGCTCCCCCGGGCTCTGTTTTATATTCCTGCGTTGTTTGATCAGAAGTGTGTCTCCCCCCAACATTTAAAAGGGGTTTACACACCAAAATTTTTATTTGATTTATTTTTGGGGGGGAAGATAAGAAATTTGAGGACGGCCCGAACTCTGAGTACTTGAGGACCACCTGAACATTTCAGTGAGTGCAGCCTCAGGTAAAACACACTTTATAAATTATAATTACGCGTTTTCACAAAAAAGCATTTTTTTAAACACAAACTAAGGTCAATCACCAAGTCACAGGGTCCATCACAGCCCCACCACATTAGACATTTACTATATTTTGTGTATTGTGAAATAAGCAGAAGGGGAAAAAGGTTGGGGGACCACCCTGAAATACCCATTTCAGATGAAGATGAAATAAAAAAAACGGGGGACACAATGATGCGCCCGCTGCAATCAAAGGCTGTCAAAAAAGTCCTTGTGAGTCGGAGTCCGCCCTTTCCCCCGTCACAGATCTTAAAAGAACACCCACTTTGGTGACATTTTATAGTGGGGTCACTGGGGGTGGAGCTTAATTATGGGGTGTAAGGGCCCACCGTCTTGTGGCCTGTGAACTCACTGGTGATGACATTGCAGGAGCAGCACCCTCTTACCCAGGGGGGGATTTCTTAACTAGCGGACCCCAGAAGATTGAAGAAAAGTACCTGCTTTTCAATATGTATAAAATAAAGAATATTTATGACATTGTATGTCAGGACAATAACCCAAACCATGGGGTTGAAGAGACCATCTGTTAGCTGTGATCAAATTTTGGTAAGGAGTAGATCAGCACAAAGATTTAAAGCCATTTGAAAACTTTGAGTGGTCACAGCAGCACAGTGGACTAGGAATTGTGAAATGGAAGAAGTTTGGGACCAGCAGGACATTTTCTAGAGATGGCCTTCTGAGTAATTGGAAGGAAGGGCGTTGGCCAGTGGAGACCAAAACCCTAATGGTCACTACTACAGAACTTGAGAAGTCCCTGCTGAGATGAGAGAAACTGAGGAAGGACGCCATCTCAGCAGCGGTCCACAAATCAACATTTATGGTGGAGAGGCCAGGAGAGATCCCTCAGTAAAAGACAAATGACAGCTGAGAGATAAAAGGAAGATCCAATGATCTGATGAGACAAACATTGAACTCTTTAGACAGAAGACCAAGCAGAATGTCTGGAGAGGACAGGCACTGCTCACCACCTGCCTAATGCCATCTCTACAGTGACGTGGTGGTGACAGCATCAGGCTATGGGGACAAGGACAGGTCAGAACTGGGGGGAGGAGAAGTGCAGTCAAATACAGAGGGGGACCTGAATTAGTATCTGAATACTTCTAGAAGGAGACGTTTCAGTTTTGATTTGAATAAATGTGCAGCCTTCCTGAAGACCTGCTCTCACTTTGCCATTATGGGTTACTGAGTGTAGACTGATAGCAAAAGGACATTAATCCATTTAAAATTAAATCAACAAATACAGAAAAGTGTGCAGAAAGTGAGGGGTCTCAATATCTGACTCCCTGTATATTTATTATTAATATGAATATTCAGATCGACATTTGCTAATTTCAGCCTTTGTATATTTTATAAATGTTTATTTGAACTCCTCTGCATTTGTAATCCTGTTTGAACAAACTAAGATCCCACAATGCATCTTCACAGTTTCCATTCTTCTTTCTCTTTCTTTTATTTTAAACTCATGAACTCCAGTTTTCGCCTCAGCCTCTGGAACCTCGAGCAGAGACACTTTTAAAATGTGAGTTTGTGCTTTGACTGAATGGATCATCACAATAAAAATATTGAAGTTGTAATAGAGCAGGACAGGCTTAGGATAGAAAAGCCCTGAGTGTTGTGTGACTGAAGGGCTAAAGTGATGGGAGTCCCTGTGACTGGTCTTTATGGGATAGAGAGACTCAGATAGAAATCACCAAAGCCGCCTGTTGAACCCGAGACGATGTGCCCAAAAAAGGTTTAAAACGAAAGAAAATATAAAATCCATACATGGGGTGCACTTACTTTTTCAACACTGTATATCAACAGTATTGGTTACAAATGAAGCACAATTGTATGTGAAATAAGAAAGTTCCCAAAAAGTCCTCGCATCCTCCATTCTTTACCCAAAGAGCAGACACTTGAGTTCCACTTCACAAATATAAAAAATATTAAAACAAATGAAAACGGCAGGAAAAATATTGGGGTCCTTAGAAGTTCAAGATCCCACTGGACTATTGTGACATCTCAAGCTGACTGATTCCCCAATGAGTGTCACCGGGTCAGTCACTAGTCAAGTCCTCACTCTGCTGTGTTGAGTCATTGTGTGCCTCACGCTGAATGGGGACGAGAAGAGGAGGAGATGAAGAAGGTCACAGCCAATGGTAGTCAAGGTGAAGACTACAAGACCACCTCCAAAGAGCTTCATGGTCCAGCGAGCACACTTCTAATATTCTCAAGATGTTTGAGGGTCCAGAGGACTGTAGCCCACCACCTGGGCGAGACCCCCCAGAGTAAAGCTGACCTCCGCTTGAACAGAAGGAAATTTCCCAAATGGAAGAGAAATAGTGTGGGTGGTGGTGAAGACTTTGGGAGTTAAAACCCCTGAGGCTGTGGTTTCATATCCCACTACGGGACACCACTGTGTGACCTCAAATCACTCACCTGCCTGGGCTCTGATTGACAAAGAAAAGAAAAGGGAAACAATGGAATCTGAGATGATGGGAGACACCTTGGATAAGAATGACAGTCAAAAATTAAAATGAGATGACAGTAAACACACTAATGAAAAGAAAGAGAAAACATTGACAGATGGGAAATGAAACATATGATAGATAGATAGATAGATAGATAGATAGATAGATAGATAGATAGATAGATAGATAGATAGATGATAGATAGATAGATAGATAGATAGATAGATAGATAGATTAGAAATAGTAAATGCTGATTGCAGCTTTAGTCAAATAACTTATGCAGTTGTGAAGTGTGACAGTTGATTGATTTTAAATTAAAGAGGTGGTCTGTGACAATGAAACATGTCATTTAATAAAGTGTGGACAGTCCATTGAACCTGACCTCAATGGCCCCTTATGTTGTTTATCAAAATTCTGACATGAGATGCCCTTCAAAATGACGGGACTTGCCTGCCTTTCTTTGTTAGTTCTTTTCGCCTTTTATGATTTATTTTAATCCTCACAGATTCTGTCAATCAGATGAGCTCTTTACTTTTAAAGTGTCTTGTCAGAGCTCCTGATTGGTTCTTTTTAAATTGTCTGTGTTGTGCTCCTCCCCAGTCCCGTTACACACTCCCAGATTTCCTCTATTTTCTTTCTCCTTCAGACTTCTGTCCCTCACACTGGACACAACACGGCAAATAGAGAGCTCCGGCCTGTCTGAAGGTAAAAAAGAAGGTGACATTTGAGGACAGTGACTAAATATCCTGATCATCCTGACAGATTTGGCCACTGGGAACAAGTTCTGTGCAGAGAGCCTGACTGGCACTAGCTGTTACTGGGAGGTGGAAGCAGGGGGAGGTGGTGTGGTGTTTGGGATTGCATATAAAGGACTAGAAGGAAAGGAGAGGACTGGTTTTGCATCCTTCGATACAACGATAAGTCCTGGTGTTTGGAGTGTTTTCATTCCCAGTACTCAAAGGCCATAATAACAAGCAGACTGTAATCAGCATCCCCTACAGCCCAGAATGGGGTGTGTGTATCTGACTGGCCTGCTGGCCTTCTGTCATTTTTATAGCATTCACACACAACCTCCCAAGTGTTCACGCCTCCTCACAGCCCCTCTATCCAGGGTTTTATGTTGGTCGCAACTCCAGTAAACCATCAGCCATCTGACACCATGTGACCACTGACCAGTACCTCCACTGGTCACTTGATGTCCCCACAAGCTCAGTTTTTTTTTTGTTTGAAAATTGGTGGAAATTAATTTACACTATAGGATGGCATAACAAACCTCTGTTAGTGAATTGTGGATGAGAATGCGGGCGAAAGGGGGCTGTCAGGGTCTCCATTATTATTGGGTCTGAGTAGCCAATCAAGTGTCTGTGTCATAGTGAGGGGCGGTGACACCCCAGATCTACAAATACCAGTCTGACCAACAGGGTTCACTATTGATTCACAGCCACGGCCCTTCAGGCTGAACCCCAACGCTGTGTCCTCTGAGGTCACTGAATGTCACCTGTCAGTCAGTCTATATAGCGCCTTTCAGTAGTGCTACTCCAGCAGGACCACATGCCTGTCTCAGTATCCAGAGCCTCATTCCAGTGACTATTTAGAGCACAGAGTGACAGACGTGACTGGAGTGTTTGGGCCCCTGAACAGACATTGTCTGTCCCCCTATTAGTTACCCGTGGTCTGTCACCTCTGAATGAATTCACCGTAATATCTAAAGACGAGGACTCACCCAGTCACATTGGCCATACTGATGGAGTTTGGTGTTTTACTGAGTACTGGTGTAATGACATTAAACTGCACCTCCTTGTTGTTCAATGTCACCCAACCCCAAGGAGACGAGTCAGCTGACTGACTTCACCTTCACTGTTGGTGTTCAAAGTGACAAACAGACACTTGGTGCACTTTCATCTTTTCCACTTGTCACCCATTCCCAGGATTCATTTAGAATTCTGACCCTCAAGGAGTGGCGTGTCACCTGACATCAGTGTGTGTAAAGAAGACAATGAAGGCCCAGGCTGACTGCCCCCACTGTGTATTACAGGCCTCACCAGCAGATGGGACTATGACTTTAAATCTGTCATCTCATGGAGCCTGTGGGGTTAAATGGAAGAGGAGAAGTTGAATAAAGAGTGAGGGGTGAGGATGATAGAGAAGAGAGTCAGGGTGATAAAGGGTGAGATTAGTGACCTGGGGACAGAGTGAGTCAGATGAGTGTGCCACTTGTGTGTTTGTCGTTTTGTTCCTCCCTCTGATTTTCTCCTTTGACGTCCCCACACTGGGTGGCCGCCCGTGATCACAGATTGTATTCCTCGCTGATCAAATCCGGATCTCATGTGTGACTGACGCCTGATTCTTTAAGACTCGCTTTTCAGACAGGTTGTCACCCAATGAGTTCTTCACTGCTGACCTAGCCCTGCTGCCCTTTTTTCTCCTGTCACCGGCCATTCTTCAGTCCCCGTGTGACCACATAAAAGCCATTCACTGTCTGGGCACTCAGGTCCTCGCCACAGCTGCACACTGGCAGTCGTTCAAACTCTACAGGCTAACAGCCATGTTGTCCTGTCATCTGATGTTTGTGTTGGTTGAGGTCGTCTCCTGCTGACCTTGGGGGCTTTTAGATCTCACGATTAATGAAATGGAAATGTCAGTCAGCAGGGTGGGCAGGGTGGGCACATTCAGGGCAAAATGTCATTTAAAGTCGATGAGCACACTGGACACATGCCAGTCACTGATAATCGACCCACGCCCGCCCTTTTCCCCATCATGTGCTGTCAACTCAGACGCTGGTCAGTGACTTGCACCTTTTGTGACATTCCTGGACTTTCAGGGGTGTGACATCAGCTGATTCATCTGGGGCCAAACTGCCCTCTTGTGGCCCTCTGCATATTAAACACACGAGAAGTTAGGATGTGAAGTGTTTGGTGAGATCTAAAAAATATTCAGAATATTGACATGATCTTGAAGGGCAGTTTGGTTTTATATTAATAAATGCATAAATAAATACTTATTTTAGATTAATTTTGTTAAATAGATTAGGTGTTAATCTACAGAGATAAATGGCCAGTTAATACTTCACAGTTTGTAAATTTGAATTGCTTATTAATCTAAAAAAATCAAAACACACCCAAAAAATATGGGGCGTTATTTTCAAATCTGTTCATTTTTGGGAACTTTTCATTTGTAAATTCCGCTGATCATATCTCATATTTTGAATGTTCTGATGATATAGACTTTGTTTATGATTAATCCTCTTAATAAAAGGACAAGTGTCTGTGTGTCTGTCTGTGTGTCTGTCCAGTCACTTTGTTCTGTCTTTCCAACAGATGGCGCCACAAACATTAGCACTGTTTTTATGACTCCATGCTAATCATATCATTCGAGTTACAGAGCGCAGCACCAGACGCCACCTCTGATATCGCCAGCAGTTTAATGACAGAATGTGTTTAGTGGAGTGTGATTAGTGGGCACCATACCTGCCTGAAAACCTCCCTGCTGGCACACAACTGTGGTCCAGACCTCGGCAGTTTGTTGTGTCAGCCTACAATAGAATGGATATAACAGAGACATAAGCATTGCATTTGTCATTCCAGATGGAACATCACAAACATTTATTAATGCACTGTACTACTAAACATTTAGGGTGCACCATCTGTTGGAATGATAATTGCAATTTATTTTTTTACTAAATGCATTTCAAAAATACATTCACACAGATGGATGCAAACATGAACTCACCTTCAATGCACCAAGTGTGCATCTCTGAGCCGGAGTCTCCATCCTGAGCTTTCCCAAAGGGTTTGCGTTGACTCCACTGGGTGCCAACTGGGAGGAACTTGTAGTTCAAAAAAACTAAAGATGCCTCAATTCTCAACTATGCCCAATAGAGGGGGGGGTACCGTCATATTAGTCAAAAATTAGTTGTAATAATGAGGTTGTAAGTCATATAATTATGAGATGATAAGTCATATAATCTATACTAATAAAAGGCAAAACCCTTTACTGACTGACTGACTGACTGACTCACTGACTCATCACTAATTCTCCAACTTCCCGTAGGTAGAAGGCTAAAATTTGGCAGGCTCATTCCTTACAGCTTACTTACAAAGTTAGGCAGGTTTCATTTCGAAATTCTACACGTAACGGTCATAACTGAACCTACTTTCGTCCATATACTGTATATGGCCATAGCCTGCAGCTCGTTCACCGTGTTAACGAAGTTAGCGCTCTTGCATCATCATGCACCCCCGTAATTGAGTGCCTGCCCATATAAGGTAAATATTTGCGGTGAAGTACTGTGCTTAGCATACTCATAAGTGCAGCTACTGCGGAAACCCTCCCTCAGCGAAAGTGAGAGAGAAACTTTTAAGTGCCGGGTCTGAGCTAAAATTAAATAAAGCCGTGGACATCGCAAGATCGCACAAGATATTCACGAGATACAAGTTTAATGAGAAGACGCAGGGTATAAAGTCTCAATGCTAAAGACCTGGGGCCTCATCTATAAACGTCGTGCACAAAGCGAACGCATGTAAGAACTTTTCCACTTCAAATCGCTGATGTATAAAACCTATACTCTAGCGTAAATCCACGCACATTTCCACGGTACCACATGCCTTGTCGACGCAAGTTCTCCGCCGGTTTTGCAGACTGGCGTCACCCAGCGTCAAAGCAGTGCTACTGTTCCTGTGTGGTTACACCTTATTTTCATGACGCGGCTTTATAAATACACCGAAACTAACAGCATATTGTGTGTTAGTGTAATGCATCTGATTGTACTTAACTCGTAACAATATAATGGTAGATGGAACAGCCATAGTATTCCAAATATCATAACTGCTTTAGCGTTGTTACTCTACTTCTTCTTCTTCTTCTTCTTTCAGCTCCTCTTGTTAGGAGTTGCCACAGCGGATCATCTTTTCCATATTACTCACCTGCACACTCAGAGTATTTATATCACTGTATCTGAGTGTGAATCACAGCAGTAGCTGATCGGGCAGAGAATTATGGGTTTATACAGCTTCAAGCACACGCTGTCTCAGCCACTGCAAAACATTTTAAAGCCTTTCCTGTAACGGACCCTCGCAGGTGAAACAGAAACGGTATCATTTATAAGGTGAAATTCAGCAAAATATGTTTATTAAATTATACAGATAAACTTTAACTTCATTTAAATAATCTATATTCTTCACTGGGAGTGTCTATGATAGAATAATTAAACATGTACTACGTAAGATATTTCAATGTTCTTTTAAACGCTTTTGAAGAATCGGCCTAAGCACAGATGGTTTAACGCCTATTACAGAGCTGATTGTGTGGAGGTTACTTGGTGAAAGAAAAGCAAGAACTGCAGTGACGGCCACGCCAATATATATTGAATGTAAAACAGAAAGAGAAAATAACAACACAGCTAAAAACGCAGCGACAAATTTCGACAAAAGATAAATGCTTGTCATGAGCACGAGGCGACTATGCAGTGTCTGCAACGGACGTGGCCATCCACTGTGCATAAGCTACCTTACTGACGGCGGGCAGGGAGCCACCGATTCTTCCTCTGCCCAGTGCCACCACAAAGCCTAGAGCCGCCTGATTGTACTGCTGCAATAAATTACTTCATGAAGTGAAACACATGTTTAATAACGTGCTTCTCATCATCATGAAAATGACATCACGTATATCTCAGTATTTAGTTATTCAGAGAACTGTATATCATCGAATGTAATGGACTCTGTGTCAGTTGGGGAAAGAGCGTTTAAAGCAGTAGTGATTCACACACAGAGCACATACGTAGAGATCAAATAAAAACAAAGCTTAGTTACTTTAATTACGATGTGATTTGAGAAACTGGTTAATTAAATGATTTTAAGATAAAGTTTATGATGTTCTACTTTAATGACAAAAAGTCGATTTGGAAATGCGATTGAAGTGGACATTTCAGTGCTTTTCCCACTGTGTGCTTTTCTCTGTACCTAATAAAGCTTTCATATGACACTCAGACAGTGGCTTACAGCTCGCTTTTCAGGATTTGATATGTGACTTCTTTTTATTTCCGGCAATGTGTGACTTTGTGAGCTGAGCTTTCAAGTTTCCAACGCTGTCTTTCGATCACTTGCTTTTGTTGATTATACTACGGTTCTTTGAACAAATGTAGTTTTCATTTGCCTCCATTTAGATTCTCTGAAATTCTTATATTTTCCCACGGCTTTTCCATTGTCTTTTCACAGAAGGCTCGCGCTTAAGAGGCATTTATATTGATTTGCATATTCAAAGACGTAATTCGGGAGGATTTGGGGTTACCTAACCCCGAGTAATAAGCGTTAGTTTTCACAGCTGATGCGTGATTTATGTAGCGGAAGAACGGGAAGTTGGATCGCATCAGATTCCTGCATCTGGATTTTTCTGTCGTAAACACATTTCGAACTTTTGTCTTACGCAATCAGCGTGAAAACTAGCGCTCGGCCGCTATTATGTGACGTCCCAAATCCTCCCAGAATGCCTATTTGAATATGCAAATCAAAATAAATCGCCCTTAAGCCAGCCTTCTGTGAAAAGACAATGGGAAAAGCGCGGGATAATATAAAATTCCAGAGAATACCAAGTGGAGGCAAAGGAAAAAACATACTATTTGTTTTAAATAACAGTGGTATAATCAACAAAATGAAGTTGATCAGTGACATAGCGTGTTGGAGAAACTTTGAAAGCTCACATTCACAAAATGCACAGTGCGGAAATAAAAGGTCACATATCAAAGTCACCCGTGAAAAGCCGAGTTGTAAGCCCACTGTCTGAGTGTCATATGAAAGTTTATTAGGGTACAGAGAAAAAGGCACACGGTGGGGAAAAAGACGAAATGTCAACTTCAATCTCGACATTTCCACTTCTAATCACGTAGTTTATTTTGTCATTAGTAGAACATCATAAACTTCATCTTAAAATCGTTTAATTAACCAGTTTCTCAAATCACATCGTAATTAAAGTATAACGTTAAATGCTTTGTTTTGTATTTGATTTTCTATGTGCTCTATATGTGTGAATCACTACTTGCTTTTTAAACCGCTCTCTTCCTCCAACTGGGCACAGAGTCCATTACATTCATGATATTACAGTTCTCTGAATAACTAAAATACTGAGATGTATACATGATGTAATTTTCATGATGATAGAGGGTTAAAGCACGTTATTAACTGTGGTCCAGGCAAGAGAAACTTCAAATATCACAGGCATATGGTCAGAAAACACAGCGTCACAAATCTCTAAGTTAAAACAGGCAAACCATGTGATAAGACAAGGTCAAGTGGTGTCCAAAGTTCGTATGTGGGACCAGCCACATACTGCACAAGATTAAAAGGAATCGATAAGGTTTAAAAAAGCCTTTACCATCAGCATATCAGGGCAACAGACATGAATATTAAAATCTCAACAATAAGAACACGATCATATTTTGGCAAATATTCAGCCAAAGAAATCAGCAAAAGTCGTTCACAAAGTCCTTGTTGTATTTTGGGGCTGATAAAGCACACTTACACAACACTGTGTGAGAACAGCCCAACTCAAACACACTCACTTCAAAACTGGTGAATAACTTGACGATGGTGACAGCTGCTTACATTTAAAAGTGACTTTTCAAAAATCGTGCTGTCCCTCCTCCTCGACCCGAGCGTCCTGCTGGGAATTAAAATAGCATAGCAATCATCCGGTAGCAGTTCTAAAAAGATGCTGGACTCACCATGTCAATCAGCCACGTCTCACACTCACAGAGAAAAATCCAGTCCTTGGGACGAGAAAAAATCCTTCAAGACAAAAGTTTTGTTTGCCAAGGATCGAGCATTAACCAGGCCAATCCTGGCAGGAAGCGAACATCCACATCGTTAAGGCGTCCTGCTGAGCCCCCGACACTACAGAGGCCGCAGGTTCCGCCAAATTCACCCCGCCAGCTGGATGAGGAGAGCAGAGCCCTCTCACGGGCTGGAACGTCCCATCCAGACCGATGGCAGGTACCAGCCAGGCGTCCACAGGATCCAGCGAGCGCAGAGACAAGGAAGCGGGACACGCTCCGCACTCCCTGGAAAAAGGAGTAGAAGGACACTCCAAAGAAGCTTTCAGCTTCACTAGCCAACCACTGCAGCGCCCCGATGGCGGCTGAGCCTACGCCCGGCGGGTGAAGCCGAGTTACACGCCACAGGTGGTGCGGAATCTCCGACAGGAGCGTGGGAAAGGTTTCATACTCAGCATAGGATTCCAACTTGCCAAAATTTTGGCAGAAAGTTGGAGATCCAATAGAGTTTGGCGATCATCCACTAAGAGGCGTTTACATTTATCCTTAACACTCAATAAAATCAACACAAACAAGCACAACACTGGCTAGGGACAGGTGGCAAGCCACACACACTGGCGCCATCAAAAATATTCTCCCTTCACCGCCTGCAATATACCATTGGACTCTCAGGAAATGTTTATAACTGGTTTACATCATATTTGGATGACAGAACTAGGTATGTCGCTTTAGGAGGCACAAAATCTCACATCCACAATGTCACCTGTGTTGTCCCACAGAATCTGTACTAGGCCCCATTCTTTTCACCATCTACGCTTGCTCCCCTTGGAATTGTCATTAGCAGACATTGGCTTATCTTTCCATTGTTATGCTGATGTACACTCAGCTTTATCTTAGAACTACCCCACCTCTTCTGTTGCTCCCCTGCCAGCATCTACACTGACTACTTGCCTGGGAGGAGATAGAGGCATGAATTGAGGCTCAACTTCCTTCAGCTGAAGATAGTCCAAAGACAGAAGCCATCTTAGTACGCACACCACACCATCTCCGCTCTTCTACTATCACCAGTATCACTTTCTCTGGCCAAAACATGTCCCCTTTACCACATCATCACCAATTTGGGTATTTAAAATGGACTCTCAACTCACTTTTGACACCCACATCAAACTATCTCTGTGAGTCATCTTTCTATCACCTCAAGAATATAGCTAAACTGCACCCAACACTCAGAGGCTAGCGAATGCAGAGAAGCTCGTCCATGCCTTTGTCTCTTCCCGGCTGGATTACTGTAATCACGCTCCTCATGCAGGTTTTCTGGCAAGAGTATCCAAGGACTCCAGTTTATTCAGAACAGCGCTGCCAGGATCCTGATGAGGGTGTGAAGGTAGGATCACATCACTCCCATTCTGAAAACCCTTCACTGGCTCCCCGTCCCACTTAGGAATAGAGTACAAGGACTCTCTTCTCACGCATCAGTGCATTTATGGATATGCCCCCCTTTACTTACAGGAACTCCTCACCCTCATACCTCTTCACGCACTCATTCGCTCTGTACACACTAACACCCTTCAAGTCCCCAGATCTAAGCTCAGCAGTATCAGTGATAGGGCTTTTTCATCTGTAGTACAGGCTGTGGAACACCCTCCCTGATTACCTGAGACCCCCACAGTCGACTGATGCTTTAAACGAAACCTAAAACGTATCTTTTGTTAAAGTATTTCATTGATTCTTCTGTTTTATTATTCTATTTTTTTTTTTTACTCTGTAGCACTTTGAGATTGCTAAAACATAGTGTATTACAAATAAAATGTATTATTATTATATATTATTATTATTATTATTATATTATATATACAGTAACACATCACGCCACTGGGTCATCTACTTGTCACTCTGTTGTCACTCAGCAGCTCCTCTGCCAGGTTTTCTGCAGTACGTCTCCAGTAAACTCACAGCAGCCCAGAAGCAGGATGTCATCTTAAAGTTTCAATAAAGTGACAAGTGACAGACACGTATGAGCAGGTCGCCTGATGTCCAGCAGTCAGTTGTCAGGCAAACTACTGAAGATTTTTTCACCCTGTCTCCACAATGCACTCCGTGTTATATAGAAGTGGAGTAATTGTTTGGGATGGTTTTTCTACTGGGGAGAACATACATGGAGATTAAGGCTGAAAAAGTTTTAAATCCTTTGTCCTCCACAATGAAATGGCTGAAAGTGGCTGTCATTTTAGCAGCTCCTCATTGATGCTTTCTGTCTGGCTGGTCATTTGTTTTGGGAATAAATGTGCTTATTTTAGTTTGAGTGGCAGAAGGCTGTGATATTCCTGCAGTTTCTGATAAGACAGTGGATGCTGCAGCAGAAGTTCTTGGCTCAAAACAGGACACTTTTCACGGGTCAGTGGATGGCAGTCTGAGAATAGAGGAGAGCTGGACGGAAGGCTGAGCGCTTCTGAGATGTTTGTGCAGGGTTGGTGTTGACCCTGCTCTGCTCTGACGGATATTTTCATTTTACAAATTCTGCACACAGCTTTGCAGTCTCGGATATCATTGAAATCCAGCCGGATGCTGTTTCTTTTTCGCTTTTGCTCATTTCTTCACATTTTGCGGCGCTTGCACTTCAATACGACTCCTGGGCCTCATGTATACCCGCAGTCGCGAGAATTCACACTATAACATGGCGTAAGCACAAAAGCCAAAATGTGCTTACGTACAGAAATATCCAGATGCAGGAATCTGTGTGACTCAACTCTCCACGTTCTTCCGCTACATAAATCCGATCAGCGTGAAAAGTACACGCGCATTATATAACCCCAACTCCTCCCAGAATTACGCCTATTTGAATAGCAAATCAATATAATCGCCCTTAAGCTCAGCCTTCTGTAAATGGGAAAAGCACGGGGAAAATATAAGAATTTCAGAATACCAAGTGGAGGCAAAGGGAAAACATACTATTTGTTCAAATAAACCGTGGTATAATCAACAAAAGGAAGTTGATCGAGTGACATAGCGTGCTGGAGAAACTTGAAAGCTCACGCTTCACAAAATCGCACAGTCCCGGGAAATAAAAAGAAGTCACATATCAAAGTCGCCGCACAAGCCAAAGTCAAGCCCACTGTCTGAGAGTCATTTGAAAGTTTATTAGGGTACAGAGAAAAAGGCACACAGTGGGGAAAAAGCACGAAATGTCAACTTCAGTCTCGAAATTTCCATTTAAATCACGTAGTTTATTTTGTCATTAAAGTAGAACATCATAAACTTAATCTTAAAATCGTTTAATTAACCAGTTTCTCAAATCACATCGTAATTAAAGTAGCACGTTAAATGCTTTGTTTTGTATTTGATCTTCTATGTGCTCTATGTGTGTGAATCACTACTTGCTTCTTAAACCGGCTCTCTTGCTCTGACAGGACACAGAATCCATTACAGTCGTGGGTATTACAGCTCTCTGAATAACTAAAATACTGAGATGTATACGTGATATTATTTTCATGATGATAGTTAAAGCACGTATTGATTGTGTGACCTTCAATGAAATTATTTATTGCAGCAGTACTCATTTGGGGGCCTCTGTCCAATAGAGAAAGTCCAATGTCAATATGTTATCTTATGCACGGTGGATGGCCACATCCGTTGGACACTGCATAGCCTGCGTGCTCTGACACAAGCGCTTAACTTTGTCGAAATTTGCCTGCGTTTTTAGCTGTGTCGTTATTTTTCTTTCTGTTTTATATTCATATATATTGGCATGCCGCCTTTGCAGTCCTTGCCTTTCTCCAGTAACCGATCGCTACACAATTAGCTCTGTAACAGATGTTAAGCCATCTGTAAGCTTAGAGTGCCGATTCTTCAAAACGTACAGTTTGAAGATACAGTGATATAAATCCTCCGAGTGGTGCAGTGAGAGTAATATGGAAAAAGATGATCCGCTGTGGCAACTCCTACGGAGGAGCTGAAAGAAGAAGAAGGTGCAGTGAGAGTAACAAGCTAAAGCAGTTCTGGTATTTGGTATATTATGGCTGTTCCTGGACCATTATATTGTTACAATTAATTACAATCAGATGCATTACACTCAATAAACAATATGCGTTGTTTCAGTGTATTTATAAAGCTGTGTCAGGAAAATAAAGAGTAATCCACACAGGAACAGTAGCACTGCTTGACGCTTCGGGTGCCGCCAGTCTGCAAAACGAGTGGAGAACTTGCATCACAAGGCATGAGGTACTGCGAAAAGTGGCTTTACACCAAGTGGTAGTTTTATACATCGCGATTTGAACGTGGAAAGTTCTCACAACATTTCTGTGCATTAGCACGTTATACATGAGGCCCTGGTCTCGTCATTCTGGTATCTGGCCTGTACCACTACCCTCGCTGTCTCGAGCGCTTCTCCCTTCCTTCTTCACATAATGGTATGATCCTAGTCTGTCTTTTGCTTGTGATTACCGCATGGTGTGTCCATCAAAATAAAGCCTAGCCTGCATGGATTCTCTGTCCTTCTTTCAATCCTGATGCTCCGCGGTCGAGGCTGTCCAGTTTGACACCTCATCAGTGAAGCATGTTGCGCTTATCGGCACAGCTACATTTTGGCCTTACAGCAGTGTGCCTCAACCTGTGGACCGAGATATCTACAAGGGGTCGCAAGAATAAATGGAAATCTAAGAAGAAGCTATTTATTAAAACAAACTCTTTCATTACAGCAGTTTATATAGTAAAATCACACCGAGTATGTAGACTATCGCTCTAGTGGTAATCTGTAATGACCGCTTCGATGATGTCGCTTCACTAGAGCGATTCTTTTGTAATGAACAAGAAGAGCATAAGGAAAAAAAGACAAGCCTTTAACAACTGATTAAATAAGCTAACTAATATGTTCTGCTGTAACTTTATTTATTATCAGTTAGGACATACAAAGAAGCAGAGGCATATAAACCTAAGTGCTAACCTAACATATATCTGAGTGTGCTCATATAAAAGCCTCATCTCTTTCAGTGCTAAGCTGCTGTTAACTTACAGACATCGATGATCAGTGAAAGGTCTGTAACCTTCAATAATCAGCTTTAACTCCAATATACAGAAGCTCAGACTAGGTAGATATCAGAATGCATTTTATTTTAACATTGATGCCCAAAAGTATTACTGAGCCCTAATAAATCTAAATGCCATTAAATGCTTATATGTTTGAGTGCGCAGCCTAAGAGCCTGCCCAAGTACTCACACTGGCGCCGCCGCAGTTTGTTGTCTCTGCAGTAGCTGCTCAGCACCGGCGCTCACAAACAAGATCTGCCTGTGAGCTGGCAGGCAGAGCTCTGCTGGAATAAATGGTGTCCTTTAAAGTTACCTCACGACTACACTTTCATAGCTAATAGCACTAAAATCACACAAAGCATATGATCCCTAATCAAAATTCTCAACATTATTCACCTTAATAAAGGAAAAGTGTCTCTGTCTCTGTGTATCGGTGTGTGCAGTTTGTTCATATGTCTCTCTCATTCCAACAGATGGCACAACACAAACATTGTAGTAGATAAATTAATGGCATTTGTCACTCCAGCAATGGTACATCATAAATATTAACACTGCTTTTGACAAACCCAACACCAAATGGTGTGTAACAGAGACATCATGTTAAATTTATCATTCCAACAGATGGCACATCTCAAACATTAACATGGCTTTTACAAATCCATACTAAATTGTATATAACAGAAACATACACATTTATTTGTCATTCCAACATTCTATACATTATATTACTACAAATGTTTGTAATCTGCCATCTGTTTATTAATACATGACTTACATTCCAATAATGGTGCACTGCAGATGATAATACAGAGGTCCACGCTGATCTCTTATATATTTCATCCCAGATTATTAAATGACACATTCCTTTGACATTTCTGATTTGTCTTAATTTCTTGATTGACTGAAGTAAATATTAGAGCAATAGATATGGAAATGACTACTTTCTTGCCCAAGGGTGTTACTAACGCTGAGAGGTTACACTTGAATAATAATAATAATTTACAATTTTATTGTGCTTTTCTCACTACTCAAAGCTCTTCTATGCAGTGAGTGGGGAGCCACTTCAACCACAACTAATGTGCAGCATCCTCCTAATGATGTGAATGCAGCCATTGTTGTGCCATTATGCTCACCACACTGAGCTATTAGAAGGTGAACTGGTGAGAGAAACAGTTAGCTAATGAGAGACAGGGGACGATTAGGGGACAAAAATGACAAGGCCTTGAGGGAAATTTAGCAAAGACATCTTTATGGAGGGCAACATACTGATCTTAATAACTACAGAGATACAGGATTTCAGTTTTAGGTCTTATCTGAAGGACAGCACATTTATACAGCACAGTGTCCTCATCACTGCACTGGGGTAATGGGATCAACATTCAGACCACCGGTAAGCCCCTGTTGGCTCACCAACCTTCTTCCAGCAGACACACAAGCTTTTCCTAGATGGTCTCAATCCAAGTACTGGCCAGGCCTGAATAAGCTTAGGTTGAGGTAGATGACCTGATCTGAAGAGCATGTGGTGTGTCTGCTGGCTAGAGAAAGTAAGGATGGCAGAAGTAAGACCCCTGGTTGGTAACTGGTATAAAACCAAATGTTATATGAGCCTTCATGTATCTTAGAGACATCGTACTATATAGTGCTGGTGATAGTGAGTCTGTGTGGGGCACTGAGAAGTGACAGGCTGGAGGGGGCACTCTTATGTACTTAAGTGGAATGAGTTTGTGGTGAGGCTATTACAGAGGGATGGCATCAGGGCATCACTTATACCCACTGTGACCCCCGGATCTGTGTGTGTTAATGTAGGGTGCAGGAGTAGACGAGCCTGTTCAACAGACTTGATTACGCTCACAAATCCTGAAATAAAATGACTTGAATAACCAACAGAAATCTAAAAACTGTGAAGGAGCCAGAGCGCAAACACCTGCTGTGTGTTACGTGTCTGTCTGTCTGTCTGTCTGTCTGTCTGTCTGTCTGTCTGTCTGTCTGTCATCAGTTTTAAGATGTTTTCTATATTTCTACTATCCTGTGTTTATTAATTTATCATATTATTCTGTTTCTTCAACTGAGTGGGCTTCAGTTGGTCTTTACTGAATAATCTGATAAATTCTGTCATGGACAAAGAAAAACACAAAAATTCATTATTGATAAGCAGGAGATGAGAACTTATTAGGGATGAATAATTTGTTTAATAAAGAGGACTAATATGGAGTCTAATGTGGACTTCATGTGTACAAATGAATAGAAATACTGACGTGAATGACACTTTAGCAGACCCCTGTGACAGGTCATCTCTTCTCTCACTTGGTGGTCTTCACCTCTGAGCTCCTGTCTCACATTAACTGTTCACCCTCAGTGTCTCCTCAGATGTTCTCTCTGTCAGCTCTCAGCTTTCTTTTAAATCTCTCCTCCTCCTACTCGCTGAGCTCAGATAAACTTTCACTTTGTTTCTTCACAAGTCACTTCCTTGTTGTCTGACTGATTCTCTCTGCCTGCCTCTCCTCAGACTGACGATGGCTGAAGCCAGCTGTGTGGATTACAGGATGAGTTCACCTGCTCGGTGTGTCTGGACACCCTGACTGATCCTGTCTCAATCCCCTGTGGACATAATTTCTGCCTAAAGTGCCTCTACGGATTACTGGGATCAGAGCTAAGTGTGGAGCTGTCCTCAATGCAGACACACCTTCATGTTAGAGGCCTGAGCTGAACAGAAACACTCTGCTGAATGAAGTCATCAAGAAATTAAAGAAGATACACTCAGCTCTCCCTCCTCCTCAGAATTATGCCGGCCCTGGGAGACGTGGAGTGTGACTTCTAAATGGTAAGAAGTTCAGAGCAGTGAAGTCCTGTCATCCTGTCAGCTCCTACTGTCGAGACTCACTTGCAGCCTCACTCATGAAGTAGCGACCCTGAAGCACCACAAGCTGGCTGATCCTGATAGAAATCTGAAGGAGAAACTCTGTGAGAAACATCAGAAAAGTCTGGAGATATTCTGTAAAACTGATGATTCCTGTATCTGCTTGATGTGTGTTGTGACTGGACATAAAAATCATGAAATGGTTGAGCTGGAGACGGAAAGAAAAGAGAAAGAGATGAGTGGAGTTTAGTGTTTAATGGAAACTGTTTGAATAACTTTGAGTTAAGGAATTTGTACATTTAATATGACAGATATCTATTTATCTACAGTAAAACTTGATTAACTGTCAAGACTAAATAAAAAACCCAACCTTCTGCACACCAGGCTCTCCCAATTACTACTTCGAAGTTCTGCACATTAGAACAACAGAAATCCCAGTGTCCAGTAGTGCACTTCAGCTTTAAAATCGGTTTGTAGCTTTTCTTTTGTTATAATTAAACTAAACTACTATACATTGTTATGGCCTATCAACATATGTGTGCTGTTTAGAACTTATTAAGCTTATAAACAGCAACAGCTCTTCAAGTATTGCTTCAATGACGAGTAGGAAGGCCAACAGTGAACGAAAAGTGGGATGCTGAAATAATTGAAAATGTTGAAAATGGAAACCAGTGACGATAATGTTATTCTGTATTACAGTTTTTCTCGATTGGTTTGGCTCTATTTCCTGAAACCGAGATGACATTCTCAAAATAACTTGGACAAATCTCCAAACCACCTTGCAATTGTTCACAACAGAATGTCATTTTTCATTGTTTTAATCAAATTGCAAAATGCTTTAGTACATGTCTCAAGTGACTCTGGCTTCTTTTCAAATGATTATGTACAAGTAGCTACAGTTAGCACAATGAGCCCACATTTAGCTACATTTTCCAAATAAATAGATCTTGCCGATCTAAACTGATTAGTTGATTTTTCAGTAAATGGTCACTCACTCCAAAACATATCAGCATGGTTTCATTGTGTAAGTCATCATATGCACAATTGTCTGTTCAACTGTCAAAATTAGTCAAAGATATAATACCATGAAAGAATATCTTGGAACATTTGATAAAGTTATGATAGTACTTGACAATCAATCAGGTGAAATTAGAACTAACGTAAGGAGCAGTTTCACATCTCAGATGACCAATCAAACAGGTTGTTCAGATACCTGACAGGTGTTGTCTATGATTATGACTGCTGCCAAAAGTATATAGACAGAGCTTGGCGCTGGGCCAGTTTCATTTGCAGTGTGAACATGGAAGCACCTCGCAGTGCTAACAGCAACTTCCTGCTGAGGGAAGAGGAGGAAGAAGAAGAGGAAGAGGAGGAGTGAGAATGCGGAGGAATAGGGGAAGAGGCCAGGAGCACGGAGGACCATGATGTCCCAGATGAAACCGGGCCACCTTATTGACCACGCATAAACCATCCTCACAATGGCAGAGGCAGGTCACTGAGTGCAGCCTAATGTGCCTCGGTCTACAGTCTCTCCATCATCCAAACCTTTCGCAGGGAAAAACAGGTACAGAACTATGCTATTGAACTATTCAGTGTTGGTGTGTGTGTAGGCCTAGAGTACTGTAATATCGCCATGTGATGTTATATGATACTATAAAATGACAAAGACAAAAATGGAGAAAATACTGTGAATAGTATTCCAGTCACTGTGCAGTGCATCACACTTCTAGTACCATAAGACAGCAGTACAATTACATTGGTAACTCATTTTGTAAACAAATTTACAGTGTTGACCTTTGACTTGTATGTCTAGGATTGGACGACAGCCTCAAGTGGGTGGTAGAAAAAAAACTTCTAAATGAACAACAAGAACAAGAAATATGCAACATGGTCATTGCAAATAATGCCATCACATTGAGACAGATCGAATGCAATCCTGCTAGACAATGTAATGTTCCAAAATATAAACTCTATCTAGCATCTCCACAATAGACTGGGATTGAAGAAACATCAGATGACCATGAAACAGATTTACAGGGAAAACCATTTAAGAGAAACTCTGCCAGAGTGAAAGGGTTTTGGGTCCCAGTATGTGCATGTAAGTCAACTACTGGTTGTCTATCATTGTAACACTTTCAGTAAGATGGTTACCACTGTTTTTGTTTTATGTTATCCTTTTCACCTTCAGAATCCAGCTTTGGGGACTGGGAGCATTTTTCCTAGAAATTGTTTTCATTTTCCCCACTCCCTGTTTGTACAGTACTTTAGATCCTCCCTGCAGAATTGTCTCTACTTGACTGATTAGATTTATTTCTATTCTATTGTGAAAATTTAAATGGCATTAGAAGGCAACAACCCCTCACATCCTAGTGTTCGTTGATGAAGCTGGCTTCAACCTGGCCAAAGGTCAGGCGCGTGGTTAAATCATTGGCCACCGAGCCACTGTGGATGTCCCAGGCCACAGGAGCAAAATATAACAATGTGTGCCCCCTATATCGAAGAGGTGTGGCCACACATTTCCCAGTTTAGGGCCCTACAATACACAAAAGCTCCTCAATTTTTTGGACCACCTTATACTGATCTGATCCCAGAAAATGAAGAGGTGTAGAAGGACCTCAGCTACCACATTATGTCATTGTGTGGGATAATGTGAATTTCCCATCATGCCCACGATCAGAACCTGGTTCACCACCCATCCCTGGATGCTAATGGGAGTTTCTTCCCACCTTACTCTCCTTTCCTGAATCCAATTGAGGAGTTTTTCAGCTTGGAGGTGGGGGGTATGAGCATCAGGCTCAAGACCAGAGGGCCTGCTGCATGCAATGGATGCTGGTGAGGACATCACAGGGGATCAATGTAGGGAGGGTTGGAGACATTGAGAAAATATCGCAAAGATGTGGATGAGAATTTATCCTACAGAAGCGCGCCCATGGCCAGGAGGATGAGGGTGGTGGCCAGGAAAGAGGGGTGACAATGGCGACCCCTGAAAATATTACTGACTATAGTTCTGAGACTTTTTTTACAGGGATGGTGGGCTAGAGTTTTTTTTTTTTTTTTGTGTTTATAACTGTTCACATTTACAGAATCCTGTATATGTTTTCTTCACAGTATGTTCTTTTAATGTCAACATTTCTTGTACCAATAAAAAAGTTTCAGTTTCCTTGAGTATGAGTGGTTTATTGAGGCTGATTTTACTGTAAAATCTTTTGGTTTTATTCATAGTGGTATTCTGTTGCTAGACCTGTGCCTCAGTGACAAAACGTCTAACATTTTGACTTGCAGTGCTTAAACAATGCCAAAGGTATAATGCATTTTGGGGGGATTGACTATTTATATGGGGAAGGGAATTTTGTTTTGGGCACGGATAAACTCTTTTTGGGGAAAATAGAGCTGCAGGGGGTCCATGGTGTTTGCTAAACCATCCGGTATTCCGACAAAAGCACTAATGAATGCACATGTGCCAAGGGAATTGAGAAGGATCTGTGCTATTCTTTACTGTACTGACCTTTTATATGGGAAGGAATCTGCTTTTAAGCATGGACGAAGAGTTTGGGTAAGATATTTGTTTTGCTAGTGAGCTTAATGTTGGCAGCACTTTTAAGACTGTTTGGCCAAATGACCTTATGGTTTTGAGAATGTCATCTGGTTTCAAAAATGAGCCAAACCAATCGAGAAAAAACTGTAATGTTAATGGTCTTCTAACATTGTAATTTTTATTATATATTCTGTTAATCAGGTTGTGTTTAAAATATTGTGGTTTTTAAGGCAGCTTGTGATGCTCTGTATGGGGCAGAAAGGCAAAGCTGTAAGTGATGGACTGCTGAGGGCTTCTGTTCTGTGAGGGGGACAGGAGAAGTGAGGAGAGAAGGGAAGGTTGGAGCAGGGGGGTCAGGAGACAATAAGCAAGGAGGTTTGTGTATCAGAAATCACAACGAGAATGGCAGGAGATAATCTGATCGGTGGGAAAACCCTTTGATTGTTTAGGAGGTGAGCTCTGTAAGCCAAATAACAAAAATGTAAGACAGGACACCCTTGTTAGGGAACTTAAGACTCCAATGCAAAACGAGAAACCCAGGACCTCTGAGTTGTATGCTTATTGCACTGGTCCCTTCCCAAAATTATATAAATTAATTATTTTGATAATACTCTATTATATTTTGTTAATATAGTTTTTACAATCGCTAAATTAATCTACTGTATGTCATTTTAAAGTAGCTCTCTGCTTTTCCGCCTTTTCTCTTTTTCACAGCCCTCGTCCTGAACCCTGACTGATAATCAGTTTTACTGGACCTTATAAACCTGATGTTTTAAGTTCAGAGCATTGTGGCCAGCTGAGGTCCATCTGGCTAGACTGGTGAAGTTTCACAACAACAAGCCTCCTGATAAATTTTAAAGAAAAAAAACTTTTGAAAGGTAAAAAATTTTTTTTTTCCCTGCCCATTTTGGGTCGGAAATTTTAAAATTTTTTTCAAAATTTAATTTTTTTCCTTTTTAAAATTTTGGGAAAAATATTATTTTTTTGGGGGGTTTTTTAAAAATAAAATAAAAACTGTTTTTAAAGGAAGTTTTTTTTTTTTTTCTTTTTTAATTTTTGGGGGGGGGGAAGGGGGGAAGAAAAGCAATGAGGGGAAAGGGGGGGGCTTCGCTGGGGTAAACAGGGAGGAAAGGGGAGAAGGGGGGAGAGGAGTCAGGGAAAATAAGCAAAAAATGTTTGTGGGGATCAAAAATACCCGAAAATGGCAGGGGAAATCTGATCGGTGGGGAAAAGTTTCGTTGGGGGTGACTCTCCCAAATCAAAGTGTAAGAAAACCGCGTGGGGAAAATCCTTTGTTAAAAAACCCCCCTTATTTATTATTATTGCCGGCATTAAAATTTTAAAATTAATTTTTATTTTAAAACCTTAATTTAAAAAATTTGTATATAAATTTTTTTACCCCCAAACTTTTCTCTTTTTAAATTTTTGGACCCCTTGAAAAATGGTTTTTCCCCCTTTTTTAATTTCAAGCTGGGGTCCCCCCGGGTGAACATTTTAGGGAAATTTAAAACCCCGATTTTCAAGAACATTTGGCGTTTATCCCATTTCCTTTTGAGCTGGTAAAATAGGCCCCCCCGGGCAAATGCCCAAAAATATTTCTCTCATCCAGTATTTTTTTTTCGATGGGGGTTTTCCCCTTTGGTTTTCTAAAAAAGGGGGCCCAAAACTGTTCCCAAAATGGCAAAAGCTGGGGCCCCTAAATAAAAAAACGGTTTTGGTCCAAAAAAACACAACAAAAAATAAACCATTTGGTTTTTTAAATAAAGGACTATTCAATAATTTGGGCCCCCATTTTCTTTTTGGCATCCGTTTGGATTTAAAACTTTGGGGAAAAGGAAAAATTTAAAAACCCCCTTTTGAAGTTTTTTTAAGTGCCTTTTTTTTATTATGAAACGGCCAATTATTCAATTTTGGGGATTTTTTAGTTTTCTTTGTTTCCCCTATCCCCTGTTTGGATTTTTCCCCTTTAAGGACCAAAAATTTTAAAGAGGAAACCCCGAAAAGAAAAATTTTGGATTTTTTTAAAGGACAGAGGCCATTTCTTTTTAACCCTTTTTTAACCCTAAACCCTCCTGGTTCCTTTTTTAAAATGACTTTAACCATTCCAAAAGGCTAGTTTCCCCTTTTAAAAAATTCGGGGGACTCCCCCTTAAGGGGGGTTTTGGGGGTTTTCATCCCGATAAAAAAAAAGTGCAAAAGAAGAAAACCCCCTATAAAATCGAAAATTACGAAGGAGATAACCAGCAGTTGCTTTTTTTTGCCCAAAAAGATAACAGCAATGTAAACCTCCGATTTTAAACTGGAACAACAATCCAGGAAAAAAAGGAAAAAGAAAAAAGAACCCTTGAAGAAAGAAAAAAAACTAAGTGCAAATGGGACAAGGAACCCCCATGGCCCAAAAAAAAATGGACAAAGCGTCCCTCCAGGTGACCAAAATCAAGTAAAGGGTTCACCCTGGGTAAAACCTTTGATGGGCTCTAGTTAAGATAAAGCCAGAGGTGAATTTGGGATTGACATCCCTAACTGGGGAAGGAAAGGCAGCTTTGGGGGTCTCCTTTGGTAAAAACTAAAGGGGGCAAATCAGTTCAGGCATTCACCCCCCGGGGGGCGAAGGATGAGACAACCTGGGGGGAAAACCAAACTCCCATCCGGTGGTCGGGAAACTTAAAAAAACCCTAGACTAAGGCGCAGGCAGGATTTAAAGCTGGTTCTGAATAAGGGTTCCTGGTTTTTGTGGGAAAAAATTAAAAAAATAAAATCAGTTTGTGCCTTTCTTGGCAAGGATGAACCAAAAGGGTCCGTTGTTTGGTGTTGTCTTTGATTCTTTTTGGAACATTAATCTTTTCTTCGGTCCTTATATTAAAATACTTTTTTTTTAAAGCTGGGGCCCTGGTGGAGTCGCATGTTCTTTGTTTTATGGAAGATAAAAAATTTATGTATTGGGTACAAAAATGGCCCCGTAATTAACAGCTTCTAAACAAATTAAAAATAAATTAGAATGACAAGCTAATAAAAAGTATGCCAGCAAATGGTTAAAAAAAGAATAAGTTATTTGCATTTTTTAAAATTGCCCCGATTGAAAAATTTAAATTTGGGGAAAGGGAAGGATAAAAAGGAAGAGAATGGATGAAACTACCCAGGATAAAAAAAAAGGGTAAGAACACCTGTTGGTGATACTAATAACAAAATTTTAGAAATGGTGGTAGTCGTAGAAACCATGGAATAGTAGTCGGAAAAAAAGAAAAGCATTTACAAGGTCAAATGATGTTTTATGAAAAATTAAATTGATATTCATGTACTTATAAAAAATGAAAAATTTTGTTAACCCGGGGGGAAATTAAAAACAATCAGGATAAGCAAGTGATTAAACAAGCCCTACCCTATATTTTTTTTTTAAATTATAAAACGCTTTAAGCTAAAATTTAAAATAGCAAAAACCAGGAAAGGGGTTGATAGATTTACAAATATGGGAAGAAGGAACTTCCCCAGCCGGCCAATAAATTGAACAAAAAAAGAAAGTAAAATGGACAATAGACTGAAAAAACAGGGGCCAGCTACTGGGGAAATGGGTCATAAAAAAGGTTTTTCGGGGCGAAATATCGGCGGGGAGTGGGAGATTGATAAAAAAAAAAGGAAAAAGAGCTAATTTGGGGGGGGTCGGAATGAAAAGAAATGCTACAAAAACCCCCAACATTTATTTATATGCATTTTTTAAAAAACTTTTAAAAAATTTTTTTTTATAATGAAGAATAGAAAAATAAAAAAACACGTAAAAAAATAATAGAAAAGGAATCCGGGGATTTTGGATTAACAAGAAAAAAATTTTTCTTTCGTGTGGGGGAAAGGAAGAAAAAAGCAGAAGGCCCGTTCCTTGTGCCCGTGTTGCTCCACAGTCCTTGAGTCACCCCCAATATCATCAGGACACCACAGGCTCACCCCACCCATCTCTGGCTGACCCCTTAACGGGATGGCTGGGTGGTGAAAGGGTCTGGGGGAAACCCCAAAAAAAATCAAAAAAACATTTCTTGATTATAAGGGCAAAATGTGATCTTTTTGGGGAATTTTTGGAAATTCAGAAGGCGGGTTTTAAAACTCAGATGGTGACTTTTGCCCTTTTGAAATAACAAAATTAAAAAAAAAGATCACTTCAAAAAGCGGAAAAATTCTCAGTGAAATAACAGAACACGAAAAGAGATTGAATATATTGTTTGGTTGGCTTTAAGTCAGAGACTTGTAGATCGTCTAAATTGTATTTCATCGTGAAAAGTAGTGCTTCCCTGAAAAGGCCTTCCCCCAAAAATTTAAAAAATTTGTGGTTTTGGGGGAAATGAAATCCACCTCCGGGGCCCCGGGCGGTACACAGATACACGGGGTTTTAAAAAAACGTTATTCAGGGCCCTTTCCCAAAAACCAAGTCCTTTCAAATGAATTGGCTCCATTTTTGTGGAGGGGAAAAGTTCTTCTCTCAATTGAAAAGAAAGAAAATCTTCCTTTCGCCAAGGGGGGGGGGGGACCCCCACAGGGGGCAGAGGATGTATGGAGGGGAAAAAAAGGCAGTGAGACATAAAAACGGTTGACAGGGAAATGTTCAAAAAAGGCCCACGACCAAACCTGGGGGTAGTGGCGAAATGAGAAGGGGAACTCACCGTTTTATTAAAAAATAATTATACCTAAAAAACACCGGAAAATAATATATCAAAAATATAATTTCAAGGTTTTAGTTTCTTTTACTTCCTTCTTCCCGAATTCAACGAATTTTAAAATATTTAATCTTCTTGACTCCAGAAAATGAAAAAGGAACAAATCCTTTACTTCTGCTAGGATATCGGTTGCAGATCCACATTTGACATGGCGTGTTTTTTCCCCCTGGCCTTTTCCGTTTTCTTTTTATAGTTTCTTTTTTTTATTTTTTGGTGTTGTGGAACTTCACATTTCAAAAACTACTCCACACCAGGGGCCTTCAAATTTTTTGGTTTTCTTCGGGGAAACTCAATCCTCAATTAAATTTAAAATTTTCCAAACTTTATTGTCATTCCTTTGAAATAAAATTTTTTTCATGAAATGTCAAACAAATTGTTTTAAAAATTTAGGTCAGAAAGAAAAAAAACACAAAGTGACGTAAATTCTGATCGACCTAAAATTGCCTCTTGTTTTCCAACGGCATCTGGGCACTGGGTGACATCAAGGAGAAACGGGGAGAGGGCCTGAAAGGAGCGGGGGAGGGCGTGGCGATGAAGGGGGAGTGGAATAAGAGACAACCTTCATATCAAAGAAAGGAGGAAATAAATGAGAACTTGAGGGCAGCAGAGCTTCACTGGTGATGATGGTAGGGACATAGAAGGGGGAGTTAAGAAGAATTGTGGTGTCCTGGCCTTTCACTTTGACGTATCCAGGTGTTATTAATGGAGACTCAGACATCCCTCCATTTATTTACTAACCCGTTGAATCGAAATGGGTCCGGGGTCTCCGGAGCCAATCCCAGCACTCGGGAAGGGACCCAAACCTGGGCAGGGTGCCAACCCCTAGGACACACACAACACCAAGCACACACTAGGCCAATGTAAGAGGCCAAAAGCACACTAAAAGTCCTCTGATATTCATCAATACTTAAAAAAAACAACTTTACTGACGAAACCACACGAAGTTGGCCGATGTTCTGAATGAGATCAGCAGGCAAAGCGTCCTTAATGGGCTAAGTTTTTTTTATTTTTTTAAAATTTTAACCTCAATTCAAACTTATACAACAAATGTCTTTTCAAAGTCAAACTAAAAAATAATAAAAAAAACAGAAAAATTTAAAAAGAAATCTAACAAAAAATTAAAAACTACGAACAGGATTTAAAGTAAGAAAAGAAAGGATTAGAACTCCAAAATTCCTGAAATTTAAATAGATAGATAAAAATAATTTTTTAATAAAAAAGGGAAATTTCCTTTTTCCCTTCTTGGTTCTTTAAAAGTTTATTAATTAGGGTCTTACCATATTTTACAAGGTTTGAACAGATCTTCAAGAAATTTTTTTTAAATGTCAAACATCATGACCCAAGTTACTCCCAGGTTTGGGCTGAGGGTCTTCAAGTTCAACGCACAGACTACAGAAACTCACTTGGTAAAGCCCGTTACAGTCAAGTGTCCTCCCCCACTTTAGGCCCTCTGGTAGCCCACAACCACAACTATTGTAATTAGGGTGATTGTGAAAGGGTCGATAAAACTTCAAAAATTTGGCCTAATGATGTTCTTTGTTTTCCTCCTAAACATGTGGCCCATAGGGCTGGATGCCGATTCCCTCCTTGGGTTGATTCTTCCCAATTTTAAATAAGGGTAAATTGATCATGGAAGAGTGAAATCGATGTTGAATCTTCCCTATGGAGCTGGAGTTATTCTAGCATGATTGGCTTTCCATCTGCTTTTCCTCCACTTTAAAGGGGGAATTTTTGGGGAAAAGTTTTTTTGTTGTTTGAAATGCGTCTGAATCCTCAGACTGTAGTTCTTCTGGAAAAAATGGGGAAAATTGGAAATTGGGTGGTTTTTGTGATTTTGTGTCTGAGCTTCTGAACTTTCCTAATAATGTGGGCTACAGTTGAAACATCTTTATAAAATTCACTGGTTTAAACGGGTATTGCCACTTTAGAGTGATCACCCAGCTTTTGAGGTGTCAGAGGGTTGCCCGTTCCTCTCACTAATAGTGTCAGCTTTGTCTTTATATCAAGAACCCCCCAGTGTTCCAAATCTTCTTTAAACTGAGTAAAAAGAAGATTATGGAACCTAAATGAATTATTTTTTTAGCTTCATTTGCTATCTGCGTTCTATAATTTCCTGTTATTGTGTTGCGAAAATTCCCTGCTGTTATTGCTGACTAAATCTTTTAGCCTTCTCTCACGTTCACTAATGTTTGGATTTAAAATAGTTGTCAGGATTTTCCTATCAGAGTTAAATTCTGATTTGGTGCTTCTTTTCCTTTAAAATACCTCATTTTGGAGATGGGATATTCTTGAAATTTTTTCCGGAGTTGAATGGCCTTCTCTTTTCATTCTATTCCTAGTTTTTAGACTTCAATTAAGGATCTCATTTTTGATGGAGTGCAGACTTTAATAACAACACCTCCAAATGTTCTTAGCTATTTTATCCCCAAAAGGGGCAGTAAGGTTGTCCAGTGTGGCATCTGATGAACTAGATCACTTTCCTCCATTCATTTTCCCGTGTGGTTTCCCCGTTCTTCAGTATCTTTGGGTTTCTTCCTGTTATTCCAGATCTTCCACCATCCCCACATTTCAGTTTTTGGGTTATCGAAACCCAATTGTCTTCATTGTGATCACTATTTAAAACTCTGACCCCCTATGACAGCTCGATGTCAATATGGTAATCTCATCATTTCTTCAGGATTCATTTTTTGAAATTTTTCATCAGCAGAACAGAACTCTTCACACATTTCTGGCCCAGACCAGAAAACTTATCAAAAATAATTTGAAAAATCCATTAAACAGCCAAACCAAGTGTATAAAATAAAACAGCCGTAAAAGTGGGTGTTTTTGGGCCGAGGCGGGCACAATTTTACTCAACTTCCAATTTAAAAAAGAGGGATCAAAAGACAAGTGAAGGAGAGCCCAAACCCCACGAAACCCCCACTTTCGGGTTTTTTTTCACTTCGCCCCTTTGGGGTTTCCTCCTAAATTCCTCCTATTGTGATGCATGAAATCTCTTTCCCAGTGATGGAATTTTTTTATGGATTCCCTTGTTTTTTCAAGTCTTTTTTATCTTTTTGTTTATTTATTAAAAATTTGATTTTTGGGTTGGGGGCATTCTTGTATTTATTTTGTGTATAACTGCTTTTTTATTTCCATGTGGTTTTGTTGGCTCACCAAAGGGTGGACCACCTGCCAATCCCACCATGACTTCCTTCCACCCTATAAAATGAGGGTGCTACAGTTTCATTGTGTGCTGATGTTATCGATTTGTTAAGTTACTGTTTTTTGGCCTGTTTTTAATGCTTTTTTGGGATTTGTTTCTGGATTTTTAGCTTCAGTGGTTTGTTTTCACCGCTGTTTTGGATTCATGTTTGGGGGAAACTTTGTTTTGGATTGGTATGTATGGCTCAAAAGAGTGTCGTGTATTTGGAATACAACTTTATGTGAATAAATGTTTAATTTATAAAAGATTCTATGAGGCCATTTTCTATCTATCTATCTAATTTTCTATCTATCTATCTACTATCTATCTATCTATCTATCTATCTATCTATCCTCTACTATTTTCCACTTTACTACTACTTTTCTTTAATCCCAAAATTCATCTTTATTTTCCATCTTTTCTATCATCACTTTAATTTTTTGGCCCCAATTTTAAAAACATTATCTTTCCTCCCCCAAACCCCATCACCAATTTTTTATTTTATTTTGGGGCCCCCCCCTTTGTTGGATACTAAATTAAATCCCCTTATTCATTTTTTTTTTCAAAATTTTTTTTTTGAGTACTTTTGGGGCCCATCCTCCCCTTTTTTTAAATTCATTTTTTGGGGGAAAAAACAAAAGGGGCCCCCCCCTTTTTTTTCCCCCAAAAACCAAAACCCTTTTCCCATGGACCCAAAACCAAAAGAGATCTTAAAAGTGAAATTTATTTAAAAAAAAATCTAATCTTTCTTCCCCCTTCTAAGGGTGGTTGGGGGGGGCCGGGCTTCCCCATCCCCCACCTTCTATGTGGGATTTTGAGTCACTGTCCAGATTCCCAAACGAAAACAGCGAACACCTCTAGCTTTGGGGGTTTATGATCCGGACAGCAGGCACCACCCCCCATTTAAATGGCTTTTTATACTTTCTGGAGTTAAAATTCCAGAAAAAGGGTTTTTTGGTCTTGCTAACATTAAATAAACTGGACATTCATCCCACGAGAGAGGAAAAGTGGGAAATGAAATCAGTAAGGTGATCCCTTCAGCTCAAATTTTCAAAAAACATTACCCCAATTTACAAGGGGGAAAAAAAATATTCTCTGGCTGGGCTCCCCCGCTCCGGTCTTGGGGAAGCAAGTCGGGTGCCCCAAAAAAACCAGAAAAAAAAAGATAATACCCGCTGTATCTGGGCTCCCCACTCTGAATTTTTTCTTGTATCCCGTTTCCCCGATCTCCCCTTTCAATTCAAAAACCTCCCAAATTTTATGAGGCTCACCCGCGATGACAATTAAAAGTCTCAGGGACAGACCCCAAAAGGTTTTAAAAATTTCCGGTATCTAGATTAAGGTCACGGGTTTTCGTATTAGTGTCACCGAAACTCATAAAATTACTATCTAAGAAGAAAGAATATTGCGGAGGTCATGCCTTAATTTGGAAAAGAGGGAAAGGTCAGAACCCAAAAAATTAGCGTGGGCGCGCTGATTCACAAGATTATCCCTTCCACTTTTGGCGAACCCTTTTAGTCTTCAATATGGTGGCTGAAAATTTTTAGGGAAACCTAAGTTTCCCCATTGAGAGGGTTTGCGTTCTTCTCCAACTTCCGATTGTAAAAAGCCTTTGATTCGAAACACAAGGCTATCAGCTTTGAAAGTGTAAGCAGTGAATACAGTTTAAAGGATTAACTTAAAGGAAATCGTGGCAATAAGGGGGCCCATTACTTTTAACAAAGCTGACACTTTTTTGGGGGCAATTCTGAGTAAGATTTTAATTATTTCAAAAAATTTAAGGGGTTTAGCTTGAAAGTGTTTTGAAATTTGATGAGGTCAAATAACATCCCTTCCCCCGGGGAAACTGAGAAGAAAGTAGCCCATTTCCCGGGGTTCGCTAATTTAAACTTAAAGGCCCCGCTCCGTTTTTCTCTAATTCCCCGGAGTCCCCCTACAATGGTTTTGCCCCCAAGGGCATTCGCTAGGCCGTTTCCGGATCCCCGAGTTGGGGAACACTTCACCTGAACCCGAGCTATCCTGCAATAGAAAGAACAGAACCCCAAAGGGGACAGGATTAAAAACCCCGTTCGCCCCTTAGAAATTTCACTAAAAAGTGTTAATTTAATCTTTAGGAATTCTTGCTTTCTCATGGAACGTAGGCCCTTAAGTAAGATATCTCTAATATAATATCCATAATCAGTATAACTTGAAAGAATAGAGTTTTATACAGGCAACATCACCTGGGCACCCCAATTGCGGTTTAACACGGTTGAGCCTAACCCGTTTACTTCACTCAAAATTTTGGCCCGGATTTAATAGCCTGGATCAATCCGGTGATCCTTTAGGACAGCTAGATACAAAAGTTCAGGAGTAAAAATTGTATTGAATTAAATCTTTTTGGGGGGCGTGTTTCCCCAAATCCAATTTTTCCCAAGGACCTAATTGCAAGTGGACAGGGGAATTTAAAAGGGAAATTTTTTACTAAAAAATTGGTTCCCAGTACTTAATCAAAAATCAAAATCCTTGGAAAGCCTGCCTCGGATTACTGTTAAGAAAATCTACTGTTAAAAGATTTTCCCAATAGCCCTGGGTCCCCCAAGGGGTCCTCTGAGGGCGGTTTTGGGCAAAACTGCGCACAGCTTATATTCAAAAAACCCAAGGGGGGGCCCCCTTTTCCCAACCGGTTCTTATGAAACCAATATCAATTTTTTAATGTTTTAATAAATTGCTGAGCCTTAAATAATATTTTTCGTTATGAACCCGTTTCCCTTATTTCATATCCAAAAAAATTTGTTATAAAACAGTAATAAAGTTTTTCTGGGGCATACCAAAGGTTTAAGGACAAACTTTCTTATTTGTTCGTAAGGCGGGGTTTTGGGCTCAATCAGCTCCACACGTTTCTTGCAAAAAATTTCTAAAAAGGGTGGAAATTGAAATTTGATTTTCATCGGAATAAAGTCCATTAACGCATCATAACCATACTTTAAGCACTAATCTTTTTTTTTTTTAAAACCTTGTTTTCTTGTCACCGACTTGCCTTGAAGCGGTACGCACAAAATATTTTAAACATTAAGGGAAATTGCATAAATTTAAAAATTTAAATCCCCAAAAATTTGAAAATCGCTCTTTGAAAAATTTTTTTGGGGGGGCCAAAGAAAACTACTCATAAAGGATATCTTAACATAACCCAAATTTAAAAAATTTACAAGAACAATTTTTTATTATGAGTTAATTTACTTATCCGGAATTGGGGAATTGCCATGGTTTAGACGCTGTAACCAACCATGAAAAAAGACCGCAATTTATTGGGGAAAAATTTCCTGTATTGATCTGTTCTGTTGGTTCGGCTCTTTGAACCTTCAGTTCAACTTTAAAATTTGAGTACTTTTCCTGTCCAGGCCACTTATCGTGACTTCTCAGCCCCCACCAGATGGATGTCGAAATATCTCAAATTTTAAGCTTCCCCCCAAACAACGGGGTGAGAGTGCCGTAACGGGGATGGATGCCCCCTGCCGCCTTTCCACATTTTGCAAACAAGGCGGATCAGGCGTTTACCGGTTAGGGCCTGGAATGACAACCCGGTCTTGCACCCGGCATTATTTAAAGGAACCTCAGATGGTAATCTGAATTCTGAATTTTTAGAACCCGGTAAAGGGAAACCGGGGGTCACCCGTCTTAGAAGGAAAAGCGCGGGACCCAAGAACAAAGGGAACGGGTCAGGCCATTGAGGGGAAAAGCGCAAGCAGGACCCAATCTCAA
>NW_024381258.1:0-41150 GCF_016835505.1 Polypterus senegalus | reverse complement strand
GGGTCTTGTTGTCCTGGGAGATCCGTGTCAATCCCTCTGTCAGGGAAGACACAGTCTCCCGCAGAGACGCGTTTTCAGCAGCAAGCCGCTCCACCTGATTCTGGCTGAATTCCAGAGATTGTCGGAGGTTCTGGAACTCCTGGTGTAGAATTTCGAGCAGGTGGAGTCGCCCCTCAAATCCCAAAAGCCTTTTATCTATAGAATCTAATATATACTTGCGGGGAGATGAGGTCGCCTCGGGGGAATCTTGAGGACGGCTTCTCTTGGTAGCAGGTGTTTCCGTGATAGCTGCTGCTTTCTTAGGCCCCATGACAACAGACTCAAAAACTTGATCAATATAATTTTGTAAACTTTCCAAATTTTCTTCACTTGCCTCCAGGTTGAGTGAGTCATACTTACCGGATTAATTGCGTTGTCAGTAAATAAATTTGGCTTAAATGTGTCTTAATTGTTTAGAATGTTCGCTAAAGAGCTGCCATCTGCTTCAAACGCTGCCGAGAATCCGTGATCTTCCTAGCCAGCACTTCTCTCTCCCAGCATGCTCAGAATTATGCTCAAACTGACACAACCCCAATTATCAATTTCTTCAGGAAACTTCAATCTGTACTAATCCCGCTATTCTCTCTTTTTTCTGTTTTAGGGATCTGCACCAGCACCACCAAACCAAGACACAATGAAGGACCTTCAGACGCTGGATTGTATTTTCTTTTAATTTTTTTTGACCTTTTTAAAGGCTCTTTATACAACAATGTATTTTATAAATAAAAATAAGTCCTTTGTAAATTTTGTTAATGATTTTTGAAACAAATAAATGTACATATTTATGACTTTTGTGTTTTTGTTAGTGTATTCACTCTTAGCTACACATATTAGTTAATAAAATGACTTGATTTCCAATGTAAAAAGCATGATGTAGAGCATCATGCCAATTTGAGGTTTATTTCAAAATGTACATAAACAACTGTATTCACCATTGACACACCATAATGATTCTTTGTGTTTCTGTCTCGCTGTGTCTGCATGAGAAACAAACTGACACAACCCCAATCCCAAGGTTTGATAGAGAACGGAGGCATCAACACCTTTGGCAAAGACTCTGATCTAAATTTAAAAATATTTCTTGAATTTGTAATGTATAAAAATTGTCTCAATTGACTAAAACACTAAATATGCACAAATAGCATTTCAATTTTTTCAGAATGATATCCTGAGTGCATCGATACCTGAGCCATTGCAATGGAAACTTTATATTTTGAGAAAACTGTGTCATTTGCCAGTGTGAGTCGCTCAAGCTGTTTTCCGAGCTATGATTTTGCATCATTGACTGAAGTGACTGATGCGGAATCTTTCTTCTTACGAGTAAATATGCACAAATAGCATATCTAAATATTCTGCATGATGTCCTGAGTGCATCGATAGCTGAGCCAATGCAGTGTAACATTTAGATGTGCAGATAATTACCAATACCTGTTGTGTAATATATACATTATTTCATTGCACAGTAATATTTGAACATACCGAAATGCTGAAAAACCCTAAAAATGCACAAATCGCATATCTAAACATTCAGCATGATCTGCCGAGTGCATCGATACCTGAGCCATTGCAGTGGAACATTTGGATGTGCAGATAATTACCAATACCTGTTGTGTAATATATACATTATTTCATTGCACAGTAATATTTGAACATACCGAAATGCTGAAAAACCCTAAAAATGCAGAAATCACATATCTAAATATTCAGCATGATCTGCTGAGTGCATCGATAGCTGAGCCATTGCATTGGAACATTTAGATGAGCAGAAAATTGCCAAAACCTATGGTGTAATATGTCAGTATTCATGCAATGTACAATAAAGGGTGGACATACAGAAATGATAAAAAAAAAACACTGAATAACCACAAATAGCATATCCATTTTTTTCAGCATGATGTCCTGAGTGCATTGATACCTGAGCCATTGCAGTGGAACATTTAGATTTTAGACTGGGACTCCACGGTGTGACAGTGGTTCCACCGCAAAGATGTCTACGTCTGTTGCTGGAATGGTTTAACAGTTCATACCTGAAGGCTCAGGAGGAGATCTGCCTGGTTGCCTTATCAAATTGAAGTTGATCCAGCTGTTGATCCATTACCGCGGTTACGTTGGTCGCAGTCTCCCTCTGCTCCATCATTTGGTTCAACCGTGGCTTTAAGCTGAGAAAAGTGCAGATGTTGGATATGGGCCAGTAGTGCTCAGGAGCTTGCACACAGTAACACATTAAGGTGTTTGCTGTTATGCATTTCAGTCTTAGCTGAGCGGCTTTCTCTCTGGATTTTTTTTTTTTGGGGGGGGGACAAATCAGTGCTGTAAATCGGTTATCTTCAAAAACATTTGGGTAGGTGTAAACATGGCGGCTGAGGGCTACCAATATCAGGCTCTGCCCAAGTATGTGAAAGAACGAGAAGAGGACATCAATTTGGAGCCAGGTGACATCTTGACTGTGGATAGGTCATCTCTCCTTGCACAGGGCTTTAAGGAAGGAGATGAGCAACATCCAGAGCACATTGGCTGGATTTTTGGGATCAATGAGCACACCAGGCAAAAGGGAGATTTCCCAGGAACATACGTTAAGTACTTGGAACCAGCGGTAATGTCGCTGTCACCCATCCGGCAACGTTTCCAGAGACCTTTACCCGCTGCCTCTGGAGCAGGACTACCACGGCCAGAAAGTTCCCATGAGACATTGGTAACCGCGGTGCTAGATCTGACAGAGCAGTTCTCCCCTCCTGATAGTGCTCCCCCAATTCTTATAAGGATTATTGAGGGCATCGAGAAAAGAGGTTTGGACAGTGCATTTATGTACAGAACTGTCGGGTCAGAGCCACAAAAAGCCATGAGAGCTGATTTCTTTGCAGTGGACGTTGAACAGCAAGAAACCCAGACATTGTGCGAAATGGTAAAGAGTTTCTTGCAGGAATTGCCAGTGCCTGTAATACTTTGTTTACTTTGAACTCCAAATGGCTGTGCAAAGTACATCCACACCCAATGACAACTTCCGACAGCTCATGCTAATTCTTGAGACTTCTGCACTACCACTTCAGAACTTTCTGACACTGCAGTACCTGCTTCACCATTTTGCAAAAGTATGTGAATGGCCTTACTGCCAAAATACTTGGTGAGCTTCTAGGTCCCCTGCAAATTAGACTCCCCTGGCCTGGACTTGAGATAAGCTCAGATTTGCCATCTGTGGTTCTGGAGAAGCTCATTGTAGGGCGAAGATTAGAGCAGAAACAAGAACAAGTCCCCCCAGCTCTCCCGCCAAAGCCTTCAAAATCCAAACTTACATCAAACAATGTGGTCAATGGCAACAGTGTCTATTTGAATGAAGCGGAATGGTACTGGGGTGACATCTCCAGGGAGGAAGTGAATGAAAAAATGAGAGACACTCCTTATGGAACATTTCTGGTTCGAGATGCCTCCAGTAAAATTCAAGGAGAGTATACACTAACACTCACGAAAGGTGGTAACAACAAGCTGATAAAAATTTTCCACCGGGATGGCAAATATGGCTTCTCTGAGCCACTAACATTCCCATCTGTTGTGGATCTAATCAACCACTACAGACATGAGTCTCTTGCCCAGTACAATGCAAAGCTGGATACCAGGCTGCTTTACCCTGTGTCTAAATACCAGCAGGATCAGGTTGTGAAGGAAGACAGCATTGAAGCGGTAGGGGAACAACTTAAGGTATACCACAAGCAGTTCCAGGAGAAGAGCACAAAGTATGGCATACTGTATGAGGACTATACACGTACATCTCAGGAGTTGCAAATGAGGAGAACAGCAATTGAAGCTTTCAATGAGACAATTAAAATATTTGAAGAGCAATGCCATACCCAGGAACGCTACTGTAAGGAGTATATTGAAAAGTTCCAACAGGAAGGCAATGACAAAGAGATCCAAAGAATCCTGCACAACTCTGCACAAACTTAAGTCTCGGATCAATGAAATCCACGATAGCAAAATGAAGCTAGAGCAGGATTTAAAGAAACAAGCTTCAGAGCACCGAGAGATAGACAAAATGATGAACAGCCTCAAACCAGACCTGATGCAGCTGCAAGATCCGTGATCAGTACCTTGTGTGGCTAACAGAGAAAGGAACACGACAGAGAAAGATCAATGAATGGTTGGAGCTTAAGAATGAAATAGAAGATCCTTATTCAGTGATGGAAGATGAGGATGATTTACCACACAATGATGAAAGCACTTGGAATGTTGGGAAGATTAACCGTTCACAAGCTGAAGAAATGCTGTCAGGCAAACGTGATGGTACCTCTTTTGAAATATAAATAAACTTGCCTTAACTCACAAGTAGGTAAACTTGTGTTCAAATTGTATTTTTATTCCAAAGCTTAATGTTTGTAAAGGTCCCTATTAATAATGAAAAATAAAAGTCTTTTCTATGTGTCATAAAAAAAAAAATGTCCGGGGCTGCAAGTGTGGGTGCAAAAAGATAAAAAAAAACACTAAATATGCACAAATAGCATATCAATGTTTTCAGCATGATGTCCTGAGTGCATCGATACCTGAGCCATTGCACTGGAACATTTAGATTTGCAGAAAATTGCCAAAACCTGTGCTGTAATATATACATATAATTTCATTGTACAGTAAATGGTGGACATACCCAAATGCTGTCAAAACCCTAAAAATGCACAAATCGCATATCTAAATATTCAGAATGATCTGCCGAGTGCATCAATACCTGAGCCATTGCAGTGGAACATTTAGATTTGCAGAAAATTGCCAAAACCTATGGTGTAATATGTCCATATTCATCTAATGGACAGCAATGGGCGGACATACTGAAATGCTGAAAAAAGCCTAAAAATATACAAATTGCATATCTAAATATTCAGCATGATCTGCCGAGTGCATCGATACCTGAGCCATTGCATTGGAACATTTAGATGTGCAGAAAATTGCCAAAACCTATGGTGTAATATGTCAGTATTCATGCAATGTACAGTAAAGGCTGGACATACAGAAATGATAAAAAAAACACTAAATATCCACAAATAGCATATCATTTTTTTCAGCATGATGTCCTGAGTGCATCGATACCTGAGCCATTGCAGTGGAACATTTAGATTTTGAGAAAACTGTGTCATTTGCCAGTGCAAGTCTATCAAGCTCTTTTCTCGGATACAATTTGGCATCATTGACTGGAGTGACTGATTCGGAATCTTTCTTCTGTGCTGGGATTTCACTACATTGGTCAATTCGAGAGAGAAACAAGAAAAAAAAGACAATAGCAGCAAAACAGAACCCAATTATTAGTGGCCACTGGAAAAGAGGAATTGTTATAATTATCAGAAAGGGGCCGCAAGAATAAGGCGAAGATGCGAGAGACGACCCTGGGCCTGCCGCTCAGCCCGACTTTATTGAGTAACAAAGCGATCGTCATCTGACAGGTCACCTCTGACCGTCGAAGCTCTTCTTTAAAGCGGCTCAGTGAACTATGGAAGGAGTGCTGCACAAATGGACCAACTACATTGTTGGCTGGCAGCCCCGCTGGTTCATATTGGACAACGGCATACTTTCAAGCATAAAGATGTCCGTGTGTGAAATCAAAGTTCACCCTACAGATAATAGCAGGATGGAGCTCATCATCCCAGGCGAGCAGCATTTCTACGTGAAGGCAGTCAACGCTGCGGAGAGACAAAGGTGGTTAGTGGCCCTTGGGAGCTCAAAAGCGTGCCTCACCGATACGAGAGCAAAAAAAGAAAAAGAGATAAGTGAGACCAGAGAGTCTCTGAAAATGAAGATGTTTGAACTGCGGCTCTACTGTGATCTACTAATGCAACAAGTTCACACGATCCAGGAATCGGTCCTTCAAGAAACAAAGCACTCGTCACCTAGCATCGAGAACATGAATGAAGCTTCCTCTCTCTTGAGTGCCACATGTGAGACTTTTATTACGATGCTTGAGGAGTGCATGAAGATTGCCAATTCCAAATTCAAGCCTGAGATGTTCCAGTTATCCCACCCTGACCCTGTTGTGCCCCCAGTTTCTCCATCACCTGTACAGATGGTTCGGATGAAACGTTCCATCAGCCATCCTGGTGCCTACAGCTTTGAAAGGACCAGCCTCATGCCAAAGGACTCAACTTCTTCATTACAGCGCTCCTCTCAGCGACGAACAAGAACATATTCAGACACAGAATCTCACGGTGATAGCTGCACAGAAGATGTGGAGAGGAGTATGCAGGAGTGGAGCCTGCGGCTTAATTTGACTCACACGGGAAACCTCACCTGGCCCGGAAACGGAGAGGATTGACAGATTGATATCTTTCTCGATTCTGAAAAGGTCTTTTACCTTCACCATTTACAGTATTTGTACCGTTAAATTTACTGACATTTTTTACAGTGCACTCATGTATACTGTTTGTTTGGTGGTTGCTTGTCCTTTGACTGGATTCTGCAAACGAAATAAGAATCACTACATCTACAACATCCTCCTCATGTCTGGTAATTTATGGCTACTCTGTCAGACAACAGATACCTAAGGTTTGAGTGCAGTCAGGTTGCTTGGTATACAGCTTGGTGCTCAGTGATAGATGGCAGACATGTTGCCAGAAGTGAATAGGACACATGCAGATGCCTGGCCATTCAATCTGCTTTGGGAGTAGAATGAAAAGATGGTCTCCTTCAGTGTCCATATTAAAATATGCACAAATTGTATATCAAAATTTGGGTTCTGGGGGAATTTTGGTTGCAAAGCTGAAACTTAAAGGAATTGATGGAAGGGCACCACCAGGAGTGGAGCCTGCGGCTTAATTTGACTCAGCACGGGAAACCTCACCCGGCCCGGACACGGAGAGGATTGACAGATTGATAGCTATGTCTCGATTCTGAAAAGGTCTTTTACCTTCACCATTTACAGTATCTGTACCATTAAATTTACTGAAGTTTTTTACAGTACACTCATTTTACTCATGTGGACGACGAATGTTTTCTTTGTTCCCTTGTACTAATTCATTTTCTGAAAAGTCAGTTTCACAACACCTTGTAAAAGCCTGCTTTGTTTTAGCTAACAGAAAAAAAATATTTGTGCTAAGGACTCAAGGTCCATGCCTTCCACACATGAGGCTGCCTTATCATTTTTGTTTCTTAGCTTACATCTGAACGCCATAACAAATGGAGCCATGAAATCAGGTTTTGTAAGAGGCACAAGGATTGTGTATAATAAATTTGTTGACTGTTGTATTTTATAATGATAGTAGCTCACGCATTCTAGGGGTATAAAACTGGACCCCACCCAACAGACGGGGTTCAGAAGAGCCCTGACGCTGTCATGTATATTTGATTGTCTGCTTTTCTGAAACTCTTCTCACCGTGACTCTGAAAATAAAGCTGCTTTATAACCGCACCTGCTGTCGGGTCTGAGATTTCGTCCACACTCAACACGGTAAACCTAACCCGGCCCGGACACGGAGAGGATTGACAGATTGATAGCTCTTTCTCGATTCTGTGGGTGGTGGTGCATGGCCATTCTTAGTTGGTGGAGCGATTTGTCTGGTTAATTCCGATAACGAACGAGACTCCCTCCTGCTAAATAGTTACGCGACCCCCGAGCAGTCGGCTTCCAACTTCTTAGAGGGACAAGTGGCTTTCAGCCACGTGAGATTGAGAAATAACAGGTCTGTGATTGTTTGCTCCGCGCGGCAGTGAAATCGATGAAGCAGGTTCGATTCGAACGCCTGCATGAGTTTCTCATTGGAGCGGCTAAATGGGCTGATCGACGCTTGTCAGAGAGGAGCTTTTTTTATTATTACTGCAATCACGAGTTTGCTGCCCAGAAGGAGGAGGCGAAATAAGACAGAAGATTTAGGTTTCTGATTCCTATAAAGACCAAGGCTATTATGATTTCCATCCCGAAGTATTATGAGGGGAAGAATGTTCTCATTACTGGAGCTACAGGTTTATTGGGCAAAGTTCTTCTGGAAATGCTACTCCGATCGTGTCCTAATGTGAAAGCAGTTTATGTGCTCGTCAGACCGAAGGCAGGACAGGGCCCTGAGCAACGTATAGAAGAGATGGTGACTTGCAAGCTGTTTGACAGGCTGAGAGAGGAGCAGCCATGTTTTAAGGAGAAGATCATACCTGTCAGCAATGATTTGACACAATCTGAACTGGGCTTAAGCAGAGAGGATCAAGTGATGCCCTTAGATGTCTGGGGCTGCACGCGCGCTACATTGAATAGATCAACGTGTGTCTACCCAGCACAGAGAGGCGTGAGTACAAGAAGGATAGCTGGTGGTACAGAATATGTTCAGTACAGCACAAGCACATGTGCCCGCTTCTCAATTGACTCAATTTTTTTTATATAATTATGAGATGTTGCTAAAGATGTTCACGTCTTTAAGGTATTGCATATAAATTAATTACCATAAAAAATATAGAAATAGAATATAAAGCATAAACAATAACTTTACCTTTTACAGTTTGAATCACCTGAATGAACAGTATCATAACCAGTTAGAGGAGCAGCTTCAAGTTTGAATCACCTGTATTACCTCAGAGTTCCACAAGATAGAGTCAAGAGCTATTTTCAAAGTGTGTGTTACTTACGTGGGAGGATGTGTCAGAGTCTTTAATGTGATACTTGTATGGGTGTTGTGTTACAGGTGAGAGAAAGATGTTTGCTAAAGATGTTCACGTCTTTAAACTGTTGCATAGAAATGAATAACCTTAACAAATATATACAAATAATAGATTAAAGAGTTGCTCAAGCTATTTTATAGGCTACAATTTTGCCTCATTGACAGGAGTGACTGATGCGTAATCCTTCTGTGCTGGAATTTCACTACACTGACTTGAATGAGATGCACTAATGAACCTTTCCCAAAACAAGACACACAGAGAGAGACTACTCTTGGTGGTGGATCACTTGGTGGAAAAACGTAACTAGGCACTTGTAGCACATCTGGGAGAAATAAAAGCTCTCAAAGAGGCAGAGATTAAACCTGGCTGCTCACCAGTTTTTGTGTGGGACATAGGGGTACTCCAAGCTCTCTACAATGCTTGAAGCAAGTCAGTATTTGAAAGAGTTCCTTATCCAGCAGTGAGGAAGATTAGTGTCAGACCTCTGATCTGCCTAGTCCTGCTGAAGCAGACCTCTTTAAGTGCCTTGAATGCCATAAATTTTGCAGTAGCCCTTCAGGTTTATCTCACCAAAAGGTGTCGCACTGCTGCAGTGCTTCCTCTAGGCTGGTGGACCGAGCCTTCATCCTGATGAGTATGGCTACCTGGCAGCCTTGAAAATGCATATCCGGTCCCACGCCCTGCCCTGTATCTATCCAACTTGTGGGAAGAAGGCCTTGTCTCGTCACATCCATATACAAACTGGAGAGAGGCACTTTTCCGGCCAACACTGTAGCCAGGCAATTGCTGACCAGTCCATTAATTCAAATTTTCAAAGGAGTGAGTAGATTTTGAGAGCTAATGCCCCCAAAATACCTTTCTCCAGAAGCAGTGACAAGAGAAGGATATCAATGAAGAAAAAACCCCCAAGAAAAACCATAATCACCATGAATGCCAAGGAAAGCCTCTTCGATGCAAGGCCGTGTTTTGAAGTCTGAGTCTATGCCATTCCAGGCAGAGACTGGAAGCAGTGAAATGGACAACGAAAACAACAATGAGGAGGAAACGTGCCTGAAACACCATAATGACCATAAAAGCCAAAGAAGACCTCTTCAATGCAATGCCGTGTTTTAAGGTCAAAGTGTATGCCAGTCCAGGAAGAGACTGGAAACAGTACAAATGAAACCTGCTAGAAACACCATAATAACCATGAACGCCAAAGAAGGCCGATGCGTAATCCTTCTGTGATCGAATTTCACAACACTGACTTAAAAGATTAATTGATTAACCTCATACTCAATAGGACGCAAATGCACATACGCAGATGAAAAAATTTAACTTGAGATTAAGACTCATTTGAATGTCTGCACTATCAACTGTCGATGGTAATTTCTATGCCCACCATGGTGACCACGGGTAACGGGGAATCAGGAATGAAGAAACCAAGAAGCAGTGAAGTGGGGCGTGAGATTTGAGGTAGGCGGTGTACACAATGAGGTAGACTGTGTACAAACAATCTTCTTAAATGAAAAGGAGGAAAAAATTAAACTTGAGATTAAGTGTTCAATTTTGGTGGCACAGTGTCATCTTCATGTTACAATACCTAGAGCAACTGAACCAAAACACACATGACGAGTGCACTGTGAATCTTCTTGCCTATTACTCATTTCAAAAGATGAGGAGAACAGCAGATCAGACAACAAAGCAGACGTGACGATGTGATGGCAGGTTTAGGGCTTCCTCCACAACATCAGAAAAAGAAACAGAGGAAGAAGATGGAAGAAAAGAAAACAAATTTGGAGAGCAGTTGAGTGAAGAATTAACCTCCCAGAAACACCATAATCAGCATGAATGGCAAAGAAGGCCTCTTTGAAGCAAGCAATTTTGAAGTCTGTGTCTATGCCAGTCCAGAAATAGACTTGAAATTGTTAAAAGGAGAATGAAAAGGATGATGAAGAAGAAACCTGCCAGAAACACCATAAACACATAATTAAAGAAAAATCATTTAACCCTATTGTAGTAGGGTAATTTGTATGAAGCATCTAGTTACTTTTGCAACCTTCAATGCAAGGTCTAGTTTTAAGATGAAAGTCTATGCCAGTCCTGGAAAAGGAAAACGACGATGATGAAACCTCAAAAAAGACACTGGATACACGCAGGAGATCATGTTCAAAATTTTGATTTCCAATATATGTATAGTGTTTATCTCATCATGTTGCACCCACGGTGGCATGTCGTTTATTTACATTAACTGCAAAAGGCCTGGAACAGGACGACACTGGAAAGAGTGGAAAAGAGAAGCATGCCAACGAACGCTGACTCCCTCCCAAGGGGGATGCATGCATTTATCAGACCAAAAACCCACCCGGACCTCTTCGATGCAAGGCCGTGTTTTGAGGTCAGTATATGCCAGTCCAGGAAGAGACTGGAAACAGTAAAGAAGAAACCTGCCAGAAACACCATAATCAGCATGAAGTCAGAGTATATGCCAGTCCAGGAAGAGACTGGAAACAGTGATAAGGAGCATAACAACACTGAAAAAGAAACCTGACAGAAACCCCATAATCACTATGAACGCCAAAGAAGGCCTCTTCGATGCAAGGCCATGTTTTAAAGTCAGAGTCTATACCAGTCCAGAAAGAGACTGGAAATAAAAAATGGAGAATGAAAACGTAATCATCTTTAACAACAAAGACGGTTGAAATCAGTGACTGTGCCAATTTAGGCAGAGACAAGAAATAGCAAGGAAGAAGAAACATGCCAGAAGCAGCATAACTACTACCATGAACGCCAAAGAAGGCGTCTTCGGTGCAAGTGTTTTGAGGTCAGTCTATGCCTGTCCAGGAAGAGACTGGATACAGTGAAAAGGAGAAGGATAACAATGAAGAGCAAACGTGCCAGAAACAAGGTCAAAGTCTATGCCAGTCCAGGAAAGACAGGAAAAGTGAAGAGGAAACCTGCCAGAAACACCATAATCAGCATGAATGGCAAAGAAGGTCTCTTTGAAGCAAGGCCGTATTTTGAAGTCTGTGTCTATGCCAGTCCAGAAACAGACAGGAAAAGTGAAGAACAATGAAGAGCAAACCTGCCAGAAACAAGGTCAAAGTGTATGCCAGTCCAGGAAGACTCTAGATAATGTCGGATGAACTCAGGCAATAGCACAAGTGGACATAGCATAGGCAGAAACCAGAGAGCCTGCAAAAGTGGAGGGAAAAACAGAAAACTAGGTTGGAAGAACTTGACCATGCATCAAAAGCAGCAGAGCTAGAGTGGATTGAAAAGGATTGAAAAGGCCAAGAAGGAGCTAAAAGAATGGTACTTGTGGCAAAATGAACAAAAGGAGAAGAACAAAGTCAATAACCAGATTACTGACATGGCTTTCTACGAGCAGTTTAACGCTTATGTGATAGGCTATGTGCCCTCAGAGAAAGCTTTCCTGAAAGAGTGTGATGAGGACACTCCAGGCTTAGAGTGGGAGAGGGTTGCACGGCTCTGTGACTTCAACCAAAAAACCAAAAGCAATCCAAAGACATGTCCCACATGCACTCTGTGCTTATTTCTCTCAAGCAGACTCCCCTGGTCCGTTGTTTCAAATTTTAACAGGAGTGAGTAGACTTTGAGGGCTTTTACCCCCAAAATGTCTTTCTCCAGAAACAGCAACAAGAAAAGGAAAACAATGAAGAAAAAACTTCCAAGAAAAACCTTAATCACCATGAACGCCAAAGAAAGCCTCTTCGATGCATGGCCTTGTTTTGAAGACCAAGTCTATGCCAGTCCAGGAAGACACTGGAAACAGTGAAAAAGAGAAGCATGCCAACGAACGGGGTCTCCCGCCCCAGGGGGATGCGTGCATTTATGAGACCAAAAACCCACCGAAACTCTTCGATGCAAAGCCGTGTTTTGAGGTCAGAGTATATGCCTGTCCAGGAACAGACTGGATACAGTGAAAAGGAGCATAACAACACTGAAGAAGAAACCTGATTAAAACAGCAAAGAAGAGAAAAAAGAAAAAAAGGCATCAAAAATCGAATGGTACCGCAGTAGAGAGTCCTGAAGATGGGGGCACCGAGGGGATCGACATCAGTCAAAAGAAGAAAAGCTCATAGATATTAATGACCCTGGCCATTGTCTAACTTTAAAACAAGCAACAGTCCTGGGTGCCATCAAAGAGCAGGGAACAAAGAAAGTGTTAATGGCACTGATAGATTAAGAAAATGTTTCTGTTAATTTTGATATGCAGTTTATGCCTTTAAAAGATTTTAATTTTTTTTCCCTCTATGGCATACAGTTATTTGAACAGCTTGACGCTGATAACTAAAAAACTAAAGCTTTCAAAGTAATAAATTAATGACAATTATATTCAGAAAATTCTCCTGTTAATTTTAATATGCAGCTTGTGACTTTAAAGGCTTTTTTTTGTCTGCCATACAGTTATGTGAACAGCTTGTTGCTGATTACTCAAAAACTAAAGCTTTCACAGTGTAAGAGCCATTTTCCTACTTCTTTAAAATTTGTGCATAGATTACGGTAGATGACAATGCATATTTTATAGTAGATTCCTATAAACCCCCATAATATTGGTATATCTTCCCATTTCTAACAGCTTTTAGTAAGCTTTTAGCACTTCACATAGCCAGAGCCTTGCCATGAGTAATGTATAGAGGCATACGGTCTAAAACTTCCTGCTACAAACAGACAATGAATGGCCTAAGAGACCGGATGAAGTGGACCTGTCTACTATCGACGATCCGGAAATAAAATAGTGCGTATTAACATTACATTAAATACAGCAATGACTTAATGATCATTGCATTCATAAAATTATCCATTTAATTTTGATATGAAGATTGTGCCTTTAAAGACTTTTTTATTTTTTATTATCCTATACACTTACAGGTGTTTGCAGACAACTCAAATACTGAACCTTTCACAGTAATAAATTAATGACCATTGCATTCAAAAAATTTCTGCTGTTATTTTTGATATATACTTTGTGCCTTTAATGTCTTTTTATTTTTTGTTGTCTATCATACAATTATATGAACAGCTTGTTGTCGATAACTCAAAAACTAAACGTGTCACAGTAATGAGTGAGTGTTCATTACACTCAGAAAATTCTCCCGTTAATTTTAATATGCAGTTTGTGACTTTAAATCATTTTTCTTATTTTTCCCCATGCACTTACATATAGTTTTATGTGCACAGGTTTGTGCAGATAACCTCCTGAGTTTAGAGACCTCATCATGAGTGTTCAGTTCCCCTCCGTTGTGTTCAATCTGCTCTCCATGTCTTACTCCTCCATCCTGCTGTCTGTCTGGCCCCTTTCATGAACAGGCAGGAACTACAGCAACAAGCTTTTTCTCTTCTAGTTAGCAAGGGGCGCTATGAGCAACACAGCGAGATCTCCCATAGCCAAACCTGAAGTTTCTGTGAAAAGCATAGGAACTGAACTTGGCTGTCACCTCAGCTGCCATCATGTGTTACTGTTGTGTTGGCATAAACAGGGGAGGAGACTTTTTTTTTTTTATTACAGTCAGTTGTAAGTGTTTAAATATAATTTTTTTTTAACAAAAGGTATGGTGATTGTTGCCTTTTGAAAATGTATATATTTTTTATTTATTTAAATACAAGGTGAATCTGCCAGTTAAAGAGGTGCTAAGACAAAGGCCTATGATATGTAAAACATATTCATAAACCTGTGGAACTTCATTCTGGCAGCACAGCTCAATCAAGGCCCTGGCAAAGCAGTCTGATCAGGTATTGGAATGATAAAAGCAACATTTCAGTCAATAATTTTTTTATCCGGTGATATTACCCACCCCCTCTCTGTTTGTCCCTTTAAAAAAATAGCCATTGTCTTTGTTTTCATCTGTTTTACTACTTGATCTGAGAACCCATCTCTGGATTGATTCAAGAGGTGTCTCATAAAGGAACATTGAATCTCTGGCACTTGGTGTCAAAAGCGCATATCATAACTCCTGTTCGACCCTTTCATGCACTGCTTCATTTTCAACTAGCATGTCTTTCTGTTTTGGCAGATTTCTGTTTGTCTCTTCCTGGTTCAGGCCATCTGCCCTCAGTGGAAATAATGACATTCCACTGAGTGAGAGAAGCCCTAAAGCCGCCACCAGGTCCTCACGTCTGCTTTGTTGTCGGTCCTGTTGTTCTCCTTATCTTTTGAAATGAGTAATAGGCAAGAAGATCCACAGTGCACTCGTCATGTGTTTATGGTGTTTCTGGCAGGTTTCTTCTTCATTGTTCTTCTTCACTTTTCCTGTCTCTTACTGGACTGGCATGGACTTTGACCCTTGCAAAAACACTTCATAATGCCTGTTTGTCACTTGGTGTAAGTGTCTTGAGCCTGGTATATAAATAAAATGTATTATTATTATTCTTAATAATATCTTCATATATAACTCCTGTACAAACCTTTCAAGGACTGCTTGATTTGCAGTTAGCATGACGTTTCTAAGAAAGTGACGCAAAGGCGCAACTGTGGCAAGCAACTCAGTATAGAGTTCATGAGTTCATAGGGGTAGTAGCATTCAGATAGATTTGCACTTAGCATGACGTTTCAGTTTGTGGTAGAATTCTGCTCATCTTTTTCTTCTCCTTTTTACTGGGGTTTTTGGTCTGATAAATGCATGCATCCCCCTGGGGCGGGAGTCAGCGTTCGTTGCAATACTTCTCTTTTCACTGTATCCAGTGTCTTCCTGTTCCAGGCCTTCTGCATTTAGTGTAAATAAACGACATGCCACCATGGGTACAACATGATGAGAAAAACACTATACATAAATTGGAAATCAAAATTTTGAACATGATCTCCTGCATGTATCCAGTCCAATTTCATCATCCTCATTTTCCTTTCTTCTCCATCATTTTCGTTCTCCATTTCACTATTTCCAGTCTCTTCCTGGACTGGCATACACTCGGACCTCTAAACATGGCCTTGCTACCAAGAGGCATTCTTTGGCTTTCATGGTCATTATTGTATTTCAGGCAGATTTCTTCTTCACTGTTTCCATAATTTTGAAATCTGTTCCATCTGCGGAAATTCTTGATTTCCAGAAGGTATTGAGCAGTTTCTTTTTCCTGATCTCTCCTTCAGAAATACCAAGATGTAGAAAACACCAAGTAGAGAGGAGAAATAAGACCAAAACATAAATAGGCGCTTTTTCCCTCCATTCCAAATCTCCCTCTCAGCCCATCTTGCCGTGCTCTTCAAAACAGGCAAGTTGGTACGGAAGGTAATCTTATTACAAAAACAAAGGTGATGTGGAGGGAATTGAGCAACATTACAGTAATATTAGCTTTGGGCTCAGAAAAGTGTGGCAGAGTAGCACAGTTTGGAAGGGAGTGCAGAGCTGGGTAGATAAGGCCTTCTTTGGAGTTTATGGTGTTTCTGGCAGGTTTTTTCTTCATTTTCCTTCTCCTTTTCACTGTATCCAATCTGTTCCCGGACTGGCATAAACTTTGACCTTGTTTCAGGCAGGTTTGCTCTTCATTGTTCTTCTTCACTTTTCCTGTCTCTTTCTGGACTGGCATAGACTTTGACCTTGTTTCTGGCAGGTTTTCTCTTCATTGTTATCCATCACTTGTCACTGTTTCCAGTCTCTTCCTGGACTGGCATATACTGACTTCAAAACACGGCCTTGCATCGAAGAGGCCTTCTTTTCAGTTCATGGTGATCAATTGCAGTCTCTTTCTGCACAGAAACATTGACATTCTTTCACTTTGTATCAAAAAGACATATCATAATGTTGTTACCCTTAGTGTAAGTGCCTTGAGCATGGTATATAAATAAAATGTATTATTATTATTCTTAATATTATCTTCATATATAACTTCTGTTCATTTTCTTTTTTTTATTATTATTAATCGTAGAAACCTGTAGGGTACAAGATAGTAAACAGCTCCTTAAATTGACACTAGTTAAAAATTTGTCTGATCCCCAGCAATACCCACCCCATAGAAAAAAACATCTGCATACGACAGGCAGCCTTTACATTCATATGGTTAACCAGAAGTGCAAGATTTCAGTACTCCTCTATAACGGTACCAGTCAATGAGGAATAAAGTTGTCTGACGTTTGACTCACTTCCGATGCAGGGCAGTCGCCCCAGATGTTGAAGGCTGTGGTTCTTGAGAAGAGGCTGAGGCAGCCGTGCTAGATGTTTAAGGCTGTACCACTTCATCAGAGGCTGGAGCAGATGCGACCTCCATCGGCTTTGAGGAACAGAAAGCCGGTGGGACATTATTGATAAGTCCCGATTTCTTCAGAAATTCAATCATTTTTCGTAGCTCGCCTTCATTTGAAAGGATGGCCTGAAATAAAATGCCCAGCCTTCCTACCCACCCACTTCAAACCTCCCCCGCCTTTTATAATGTATTTAAACGACAGACGCAAAAGCTGCCCACAGCTTTAACAGAAACCCACATGTAATACAACAATGCTGTCTAACAACAGGTTACCATCACTCTTCTGGTCGAGGGTCCTGACCGACACCCAGATACTTTTGGAGATGTGCTGACTCGCAGATGTCCGCTATAAATTGTCACCAGCATTTGGTCATATGTGGAAAAAATGAAACCAAGTGTATTTGTGGCTTTAAAACCACCCAGCCAGACACAACTGTCATTTGGTTTTAAAACTGTGCCACCAGTTAAAGGCACATCGATGTCAAATTACAGTGGATTGTTTTCAGCAAAATTCAGAATTGCATGGACTCCATCCACCTCACACTATTAACGTCAAGCACATCTCTTCTGCTTAGGACAGGTGGGCACTTTTGGTCCGATAGGATGGCTGTTTTGTTGTTTTTTTGGTGTTATCTGCAGTGATTTTTGAGCTTGTGAATTAACCTCTTGGTCTCTTTAATTGTACTCCTTATTGAGCCATTCCAGGATGACACAAACCGAAGGGACCAATTTTAAATACAAAGAGACACAATTGTAGGAAACACTGAGTGCACTTAAGCAAGGAGTTCTTTTCAGATGATACATCTTAATGCCATTTCTATTCACTTGCTATCCTGCAAGACCAAAAGAGGCCGCAACCAGCCTAAAATGATGGCACAGATAAGAACAGGAATGTCGGTGCAGCTCCAACATAAAACAAAAATTTAAAAAATATATATCTTTTGTTTTGCACAAAATATTATGTCCTCTTCCATACACCAACTTTTCCAAATCCAGTCCAAAGTTGTCACCCACCAGCCCGATCCCCCCACACCTCCCGTCAATGGGTGCCATGCTGAACGATTGCTGCTCAACTCCTAGCATGCATAAAATGGCACTTGAAGGGAAAGGCCTATTTCCCTCACCTCCAGTGTCTCTCCAGGAGGCACAGGCCATGAATGCTTGTGGATGACACCTTTGGATACATGGAATAATTTCTGTAAACTGTCTTGGCTCCATCCTCTTTTTAATTGTGATGGTGAGCAGTTCCAGGACTGTATTGTCTGGAAGGTTTTTTTTTAAATATAAATGTTTTTTCTCTAGTCCCTTTTAATGTTATTTTAAAAAAAGAGACATGTGGCTGAAGGTTCGAGAACACCTTGTGCACTGGTACTTTTTGATATCCAAGTGAGTCTGCCGAGAGGGAATTCTTCCTTCAAGAGGACGTCCTGGTTGAGCCTTGATTTGAATCCTTTGTGTAATAATGATTTGTGTACCTTTCTATGTTACTGTTAATTAGTGACCATAAAGATGGAGTCTTTAATTTGACTTCCTGGGAATCTCTAACACTTTCACAGTTAAACAAAAAGGTGCCAAAACAACAACTATACAGATGATCCACAATGGTAATCAGAAAATGTTCATTGAACTCAAATGCAGTAGGAAACTGTTTTGTCATTTGCCAAACACAATCTAAAAACTGCAAGAAAATAGGAGACCTGTCTGCATCTGTGTGATTTTTATCTCCATGGCCAATTCTAGATGAGAATTTGTTGCCGAAACTGAACCACTCTTTTTGCACAAGGACTTCAAAGCCATATATTGTTCTAAAATAGTTATCTAACATTAGCATGGAAAGTGAAGTGAGTTGTGCCGTTCTATCCCAGCCACCACTGCAGTGAACCACCATTGAATTTCCAGAAGATACTTTTTCTCTCTTGGCTGTTCTTATCAGGTTTCTTCTTCATTGTTGTTATGCTCCTTTTCACTGTATCCAGTCTCTTCCTGGACAGGCATAGACTCTGACCTCAAAACACGGCCTTGTATTGAAGAGGTCCGGCTGAGTTTTTGGTCTGATAAATGCACGCATCCCCCTGGGGCGGGAGTCAACGTTCGTTGGCATGCTTCTCTTTTTCACTGTTTCCAGCCTCTCTCTAAATTGGCACAGACACCAAATCTCAAGCCACCAGTTCCCAAGCAAGAGACTGTCTTTGGTCTGAAAGACGAATATGTGTCTTTCTCTTTGTGGCAGATTTCTGTTTTATCTTTTCAACCCCAGACCATGAGACCACCCAGTCCCCTCTCAACATTTAAATTAAGTTAACCATTTTCTCATGTATTCATTCATAAATGAGAGGTTAATCACACAATACCTACAATGGCAAATTTTACACCATGATATAATCATTGCACAATAAAAAAATTTAGAAACAACTGAGCATTTTTCAACAACAATTTACAAAAATAAAACACTAACGAAATCTAGTGTCCATAATTTGAAATCTGTTCCTTCTGCAGAAATTCTTGATTGTGTTTTCCATCCTTTTATGCTCCTCGACATGTTCATTAAACTTTCTTGGGGTTGTTGACAGCCACATAAGGGTACAGGACTACCAGCAGGAATAGGGAAACTCCTAACATGTTTGCAAATATTGCCAGCTCCACATCTGTCACCATGTTTGTGGTACAAGAGTCACTGAAACGCACCTTCCTACAGCAAACAGCCACAGGTCCCATCTGTTCCAAAAGGAGTCCCAATGCCCCATAAACCTATACCCTTCTACCCTGCACCAAGATTTGAGCCACGCGTTAAGCCTTCTAATCTCAATCTTACCTGGACTGGCGCATGGCACAGGCAGAACTTCGGTGAAGACTACCTTGTCAGTTCTGCTCCTCAGCTTAGTACCTAACTCTTTGAATTTGGATCGCAGAACTGACAGTCTACCCTTATGTATGTCATTTGTTCCAACGTGGAGTCCTTAAGATGGGGGCACAGAGGAGATCGACGTAAATCAAAAATCCTGAAGGCTGACTTTGCAGCTTTGATTAAAGACACGAAGGAGAGGACCCCATCGGCAAAGATCTTCGTTTCGGGTCCACTACCTCTCATCAGACGATCCAACGAGTACTACAGTCGTCTGCTAGGATTGAACAACTGGCTACAGGGTTTCTGCAAGAAGAAGGATGTCCGTTTCATCAACAATTGGAATCAACATTAATTAACATCGAATAAGAGTAAGGTTCAATAGCCAGGGGGGACAGAAAAAACAAAAAAACTCCAGACAGCTGGAGAAAAAAATAAAATCTGTAGGGATTCTAGACCATGAGACCGCCCAGTCCCCTCTGGACATTCTACCTAACATAAATGAAACAGTCCTCTTTGGATTTAGGATTCTCACGGAAGGGCTTGATGATGATGATGGTCACGTAGACTTCTGACTTTTAATCCATCCATCATTGTTGGAGCATAATGAAGCTTTGAGTAGGTGGAGGTGGCGCAGCCCACCACCACAAAGAAACTGGAAAAAGAAACAGAAAAGAGAGTAGGGGTCAGTACCGATTTTAGAGCCACCATGAATAGTTATTTTGAGGAAATTGAACATATAGAGTATCAGGATTAAGTTAAATTAAGATTAAAATTAAGTTATAAAAAGGCCATGTTAAAGAAATGTGTTTTCAGCAGTGTTTTAAAGTGCTCTACGCAAAGGATGGACATACCAAGATATTGAAAAAAAGGTTTAATATACACAAGTTGCATATCAAAATGTTCAGCAGCATCTCCTGAGTGTATAGATGAATGAGTCACTGCAGTGGAACTTCTGGATTTGGAGATATTGAAAAATTTGTGCATTTAATGGTTTAATATAAAAAACAATATATACAAGTTGCATATCAAAATGTTCAGCTGGATGTCCTGAGTGTATAGATGAATGAGTCACTGCAGTGGAACTTCTGGATTTGGAGATATCTGCAAAAACATGTGGTCTAATTTGTCCATATTCATCAATGGACAGTAATGGGTGGACATACCGAAATGTTGAAAAAAGCCTAAAAATGCACAAATTGCATATCTAAATATTCAGCATGATCTGCTGAGTGCATCGATACCTGAGCCATTGCAGTGGAACATTTAGATTTGGAGATATCTGCAAAAACTTGTGGTCTAATATGTCCATATTTATCTAATGGACAGTAATGGGCGGACATAACGAAACGCTGAAAAAAGCCTAAAAATGCACAAATTGCATATCTAAATATTCAGCATGATCTGCTGAGTGCATCGATACCTGAGCCATTGCAGTGGAACCTTTAAATTGGGAGAAAACTGTAAAAACTGTGGTCTGTATTGTGCATTTAAAGCTAATGTACAGCAAAGGATGGACATACCAAGATATTGGGAAAAAAGGTAAATAAATATGCACAAACAGCATATCAAAATGTTCAGCAGGATCTCCTGAGTGTATAGATGAGTCACTACAGTGGAACTTCTGGATTTGGAGATATTTGTCAAAAACTGTGGTCTGATTTGTGCATTTAATGCAAATGTACAGCAATGGATGGACATACCAAAATGATGACATAAAGCTTTAAAATACACAAGTTGCATATCAAAATGTTCAGCAGGATCTCCTGAGTGTATAGATGAATGAGTCACTGCAGTGGAACTTCTGGATTTGGAGATATCTGCAAAAAACTGTGGTCTGATTTGTGCATTTAATGCAAATGTACAGCATGGATGGACATACCAAAATATTGAAAAAAGGTTTAATATACACAAGTTGCATATCAAAATGTTCAGCAGGATCTCCTGAGTGTATAGATGAATGAGTCACTGCAGTGGAACTTCTGGATTTGGAGATATCTGCCAAAAAATGTGGTCTGATTTGTGCATTTAAAGCAAATGTACAGCAAAGGGTGGACATACCAAAATATTGAAAAAAAGATTTAATATATACAAGTTGCATATCAAAATGTTCAGCAGCATCTCCTGAGTGTATAGATGAATGAGTCACTACAGTGGAACTTCTGGATTTGGAGATATCTGCAAAAAACTGTGGTCTGATTTGTGCATTTAAAGCAAATGTACAGCAAAGGGTGGACATACCAAAATGATGAAATAAAGGATGAATATACACAATTTGCATATCAAAATCTTCAGCAGGATCTCCTGAGTGTATAGATGAATGAGTCACTGCAGTGGAACCTCTGGATTTGGAGATATTTGCAAAAAACTGTGGTCTGTATTGTGCATTTAAAGCAAATGTACAGCAAAGGATGGACATACCAAGATATTGGGAAAAATGGTATAATATACACAAGTTGCATATCAAAATGTTCAGCAGCATCTCCTGAGTGTATAGATGAATGAGTCACTGCAGTGGAACTTCTGGATTTTGGAGTGTATAGATGAATGAGTCACTGCAGTGGAACTTCTGGATTTGGAGACATTTGTCAATAACTGTGGTCTGATTTGTGCATTTAATGGAAATGAACAGCATGAACGGACATACCAAAATGATGAAATAAAAGGTTTAATATACACAAGTTGCATATCAAAATGTTCAACAGGATGTCTTGACTGCATTGATGATTCAGTCACTGCAGTGCAATTTGTGGTTTTGGAGATATTTGCCAAAAACTGTGGTCTGATTTATGCATTTAAAGCAAATGTACAGCAATGGATGGACATACCAAAATGATGAAATAAAGCTTTAAAATACACAAGTTGCATATCAAAATGTTCAGCAGGATCTCCTGCGTGTACTGATTACTAAGCGTTTGTATGGGAACCTGTAGTTTTTGAGCAAATTCGAAGAAACCTTGTTCAAATTTGCATATATAATGCCAATGTGCAGTTTTGTATGGACTCAGAAAAATAATTTTAAAATATTTAAATATACCGAAATTGCGTATCGAATTGGTCAGCAGGATCTCCTGAATGCATCGATCATTGAGGTATTGTAGGTTTCACCTTTCATTTTTGAGAAAATTGCTAGAAACTGTGGTCTAATTTACATTTATAATGGCAATGTGCAGTTTTGTATGACCATACCAAAATTATATAAATAAGCAATAAATATCAGAAATTTCATATCGAAATGTTCATGAGGATGTCCTGAGTGCATTGATTACTGAGCCTTTGAAAGGCAACCCGCAGTTTTTGAGAAACTTTTTGAGCAAACATCTCACTCTCAACTGTTACTCTGCCCCATAGAAATATCATATTAAAGGAGTCTGACACATCGTCCCATGTAACACACACTTTGAAAATAGCTGTTTACTCCATCTTGTGGAACTCTGAGGTATTACAGGTGAAAGTTCCCTTTGAATGTGAACCTGTAGTTCATCACGTTCCCCGGCGGCGACTCTGGACTTGCGCCGGGCCCTTCCGGTGGATCGCCTCAGCTGCGGCGCACGTCGGCCTGCCTCAGACGCCCTACCTCCTGTCCCCGTTGCAGGAGCTGGCTTAGAAATGGTGCGGATTAGGGGAATCCGACTGTTTAATTAAAACAAAGCATCGCGAGGGCCGGAGAGTGGTGTTGACGCGATGTGATTTCTGCCCAGTGCTCTGAATGTCAAAGTGAAGAAATTCAATGAAGCGCGGGTAAACGGCGGGAGTAACTAAGAACATTTGGGTCCCAGCCCCAAACCTTTTCTGCCCTACCTACTATCTAGCGAAACCAAGCCGAGATCTGGGCTCGGCAGGGCAAACACAGTTGACACCTGTGCTACATGATGAAACATATGGAATTGACGGAATGTTTAAACCAGGCTGTGGGTATGCCCAGGATCCACAGTTACATAAACTGGGTGGTGAAAAGGGCACCAAGCTATACAAGGTCTAAGAAGGATATAAAAGGCTATGGAAATATGACCCGATTCATACCATGGATGTGACAAGAAAATGATGTCTGAAGAAGGGGAACACAGAGATGCCTGTGGTTACTATCAACGTAACCATTAAATAAAAGACTTAACAATCAGACTAAGTGTTGTTATTTAAGGAGTGTATCACACCCATGTAGGGTGAAACTCCTATTCCCTCCATGTCCATGACCCAGGACATGGTTGTAAGGACGGGGTCACCTATACTATTCCTTATCCTTAGAGATAATTACACATGGATGTAATATCTCAAATACCCTCCTTTTCCTCAGCCCAGGAGGAAAAGGTTGAAATGAATGGGTATAAGAATATTCAGGGGACTCCTCCCCTGAAATTCTTTATTAGTCGAAGTTAGCTCAAGGCAGCATATGAGCATTATTTGACAATTGACATTAACACATTATGTATACCCAATCCTTAAAGTACTGTTGCATATAGGATGTACTATAAGATAATATAATTATAATATAAGACATGATTAACAGATTACAATATAGAGACATTTGTGTCTTAATATATCCTTTCCATTTCTTTCTTCTAGATGGAGGAAGATACAATGGACCGTGACATGGGCGTAAACCTCACAATTATTGTTCCTGAGAACTCCTACTACTGCCTTATATGTGGAGATCTTCTGGATTCCATACAAAGGCTCATGAAGCATTTCAAGGTCAAACATCATGAAGCCAAGCGCACTTTCAAATGCAAGAAATGCCCAAAAGTGAGTTGTAATTACCATGTTATTGCTTGCCACCAAGCCAAATGCAGGAGAACCAAGAAAACTCCTTGCAAAAATCGCCTCATTTGTCCTACCTGTGGCGACCTATTTAACAGTAATAGGGGGCTGTCACAACATAATAGACATCGTCACTTTCAGAGTGACACAGCTGTCACCGAAGACATTGAGCAGGGAATGTCTGAATATACGATGGACGAGGAGTATGTTACCTTCATCCAGTCCCTCGAATCAGTGGAGGTCAACATCATACTGCCTATCCTTAGGCAATCTCTCCTCATTGATAATTATATGGGCCTGAATATCAATGAACTAATGAAAGAGAACCTCGGTAACGCAACAGAAAAGGAAATGTGGTTAGAGGACACCACATATTTCCTTCTTTCAGACCTTTTGGTCAAACAAGAGAACAGACAACTGGAGAGGCACAAACCCAATGTGCCGTCTACCAAGATAATACCAAAAAGGATTATAAAGAAATACTTATATAAGAGGACAAAAATGTTAGATGTGAGATTCCGGTTAAGAAAATTCTCGAACATTTTACCGGCATATGGGGCACTTATACTGACACAAGTACCAACCCCATTTTTATTCCATCACATTATGTGGACAACATGGTTTTCCTATCCCCAATCTCGCTGGCTGAAGTTCAAAATGCCATCAAGCATATAAAGCATGACTCAGCAGCAGGTCCTGATAGCATTGAGAAACGGGACATCACCTCCTTGGAGGAAGGGAACTTAACTATTTAAAAGGTGTTTAACCTTTGGTTATTGACAGGAACCATCCCGAGTTCCTTTAAGAAGGCCAGAACGGTGCTGTTGCCCAAATCTACTGACAGCCAAAAGCTTAACAACATTAATAACTGGAGACCAATTACCATTGGATCCCTTGTTGCAAGACTCTTCTCCAAAATTATGTACTCCAGGCTTAAAGAAGGTATCACTCTGAACCCTAGACAAAAGGGATTCATGGATACAGCTGGATGTACGGAGAACATACAGACAATTCAGGGACTTATTACTATGCACAAGGCTTACAAAAAGTCCCTTGGAATGGTATTTATTGACTTTGAAAAAGCCTTTGATACGGTATCCCATGCCTACCTCTTCCGTATCCTTAGGATTATGAAGCTGGATGGGCACATCGCCCAACTCTTCAGAGACATGTACGCTGGTGCGTCCACCATTGTTGAATGTCAGGAAGGTAATACCCCGGATATTACCCTAAAAAGAGGTGTCAAACAAGGAGATGCCCTATCTCCTCTGTTCTTTAACGTGGCCATCGATCCCCTCATTAGCAAACTAGAGACAGAAGGGAAAGGCACAATGATGGGAGACAAACCGATAACGGCACTTGCCTTTGCCGACGATCTGGTGATTGTCGGCAATACCTGAGGCAGTATGAAACCTAACCTCAATATCCTGAAAAGCTTTTGCAGAGGCTCTGGCTTGAAACTACAACCAGCTAAATGCAAAGGATTCTTTCTTACTTGGAAGAACCGCAAGATGGTTGTTAAGAAAACCAATCTATGGAAAATAGATGGAACGGAAATCAAAAGAATCTCTTCAAAAGCACCAGTGACATATTTGGGGATAAAAATTGATCCAAGGAAAGGTGTATACATGGAGGACCCCTTGGAAGACATAATCAAATGGAGTAACTGTATAGGCAAAGCTCCATTGAAGCCATACCAGAAACTCAACATACTCAATCAGTATGCTATTCCCAGAGTTCTTTATTCCTTCTTTAATACAAAACTGAACCTGATGATTATCAGGAAACTTGACACTTCAATTAGGAAGATTATTAAAGGATGGTTGCATCTCCCGCAATGCACCACCAATGGAATTTTATATTCCAAAACTGCCAACGGAGGATTAGGTGTGCTTCGCATCGAAGCAATTGTACTTAAAACCTTCTTCAAGGCCCTGGGGAAATTAACCCTATCCGAGGACCCCATCAAACATGTGTACAAAATAAGACCTCAGACCAATTGAGGAATTACTGGAAACTGTTGGGCGGCAACATTAATAAATTTCCTGACAATTACGATCTTGCTAATATTTGCAGGAATCAAATGTCAAAACTTGTCCCAGCCAAACTCCGTGACTGGAGACAGGTGGAATTTGATATATGGAAAGGTCTACCCATTCAAGGTCAAGGTGTGTCTGTCTTTGAAGACGACAAAGTGAGTAACAACTGGATCCACAACCATAAGTGGATGAAACAGGGTCAATACATTGCAGCTCTTCAAACAAGAGCAAACGTATACCCTACCAGAGAAGCAATTAATAGGGGCAGACAGGAGCCCTCTAAATGTAGGAAATGCAATTTTGCCAATGAGACGCTGTCTCACATTCTAGGACAATGTCCTAAGATGCAAAAGGAACGCATCGCAAGACACCATAAACTGTGCGATTTGCTCAACAAAGAAATTGTAAGACACAACTGGGTGGTACACAAGGAAACCACCATTAAATTGGACAATGGATGGTCTCTTAGACCAGATCTTATTATCACTAAAAACGATAAAGCCATGGTCATAGATCTTACAGTGAGATACGAATTTACTATGGAGGAAGCTTTAAGAGCCAAGTCCTCTAAGGAAAACAAATACGAAATCGTATCTTAAATCTGTTAAAGATCAATTTCATGTGAATGATGTTCAGACATTTGGCATGGTTATTGGTGCTAGAGGAAAGTGGTACAAGTTCAATAATGAACAACTAAAGTTGATTGGACTCTCTACACCAAGGATTCTGTCCTTCTCCAAACTTATGAGCAGGAGAGGCCTTTTATACTCCCTTGACATGCTCACTGCCTTCTCCAGATAAGGTTGGAGAAGTGGCAGAATCGAGCAATTCGGTTTAATTTGCTTATAATTGTATATAGTTGATTGGTTGTTGATTTGGTTTAATTGGCTGGTCCATTTCGTACTTGGCCAAAAGTCACAAAAACCATAAACGTTTGACAATTAACTACATTATCATATGTATACATCTCTAATGATGACCATCACTATATAACACCAAAATTTTCACCTATCCGTCTTAAAAAGAGGATAAAGAGGTAGACCTACTCAAACCGCCATCTAATATGATTTAAACCATATCATATAGAGGATTGGGTAAGGAGTAGTACCATAACAAGTTCCAGATTATGGTCTATTAGACCACCGAAGGTCTTCTTGACCGCTGACTGTTGAGACGTTTCCTGGCTGGTTTCCTTACTGAATGCCTCCCTGGCTGCGTACCAATCATCTACGGAAACCTTGTAATGATTACTTCCCCCTAGCCACACTTGGGTGACTATGTTACCTTTGATGCGATAGGGTGTATGCAATTTCCCTTAGATGGCGAGGACTAGGTTAGTACGAAGTTCGACCTGAGGGGCACGATTGACGAGCAATATTCTATATAACTTGGAAAAGGCTTCACCACGAAGCTCTTAAGCCAAATGCCTCGTCATCTAATTAGTGACACGCATGAATGGATGAACGAGATTCCCACTGTCCCAACCTACTATCTAGCGAAACCACAGCCAAGGGAACAGGCTTGGCAGAATCAGCGGGGAAAGAAGACCCTGTGAAGAGCAACTCAGGGCCGAGACTGAGGAGGTAGAGAAGACAAAAGGTGGCTAAAGGCTTCAGTCGCATAAATCAAAGAACAAAACGCCGATGGATGAGCAGGTGGCACTCAGGCCTTGCTGGGCACTACTGGGGCAACACCAGCAGCGACGGTGCAGATAATTAGGAGATGCTAACTTGTGCAACGTGGGAATGTGTCAAGTAAAATGCTACCAGTTAAAGTAAAATGCTACCAGTTATAGCAACAATTATTTTCCTGACCAATTTATTTTCCCCCAAAATCTCCAAATATTTGACCTAGTTGTCTAGTAGCTATAGGCTACGTAGCTGATGTGTATATATGTTTTTGTGCCAAATTGACAATTTCAAGAATATATAATATAAACATGATACCCTTATGTAATAATAGATAAGGCTGATATTATCATTAAAACATTTACAACTGATGATTTTGTACATATCAAGCACTGAAGCCGTGAGGCATTTGCTAACCAGTCTAACCTGCGGGCTCACTTGGACATCAAAAAGTGCCAGTGCACAAAGTGCTCTCGGACCTTTAGCCGCATGTCCCTTTAGCACAATCGACACACACAGGCAGAGCGAGAGAGAGAGCTGGACGTATAAGACATCTCAGGGTTTGCAGGTAAAACGCTACAAATCTCTGCCAGAAATGGTCCAACTGTATCTTGCAACTTTGTGGCATGAAGACATAAAGAAGCAGTGAAGTGGGAAGAAAAATGATTTAAAGTCACAAACTGCATATTAAAATTAACAGGAGAATTTTCTGAATAATATGAACACTCACTCGTTGCTGTGACACCTTTAGTTGTGGAGTTATCTAAAATGTGAGATCCCGTGGACAAAATATATGAACATTACAATGACATATGGGGCATTCATTGCGATACTGGGAACAACCCCATCTTTATCCCATATCATTTTGTTGACAACATGGTATTCCTTTCCCCCATCTCTAGTAGAAAATGCCATGAAGCATATTAAAAAGGACTCGGCAGCAGGTCCTGACAATGTAAATAAATGCGATATCATTTCATTAGAAAATGGGAACATAACATTACAAAAGGTTTTCAACCTATGGTTATTAACGGGAACTATTCCGGAGACATTCAAAAAGTCGAGAACGGTGCTTCTGCCCAAGTCCACCGACTGCCATAAACTGAACAATATCAACAATTGGAGACCAATCACTATTGGCTCACTAATTACTAGACTTTTCTCCAAACTTATGTACTCCAGGTTAAAAGATGGAGTTACATTGAACCCGAGGCAGAAGGGATTTATGGACACAGCCGGGTGTACCGAAAACATACACACCTTACAAGGGCTCATTACTGCACATAAGGTGTGTCAGAAATCTCTGGGGATGGTCTTTATAGACTTTGAAAAAGCCTTTGACACAGTATCTCATACCTATCTCTTTAGGATCATGAGATTCATGAGACTAGATGGACACATTATCCAGTTATTCAGAAACATGTACGCTGGTGCGTCCACCAGTGTTGAATGCCATGAGGGTAATACTCCTGATATTACCAATAAAAGAGGGGTGAAGCAAGGAGACGCCTTGTCTCCACTATTCTTTAATGTGGCCATCGACCCCCTCATCCAAAAACTTGAAACTGAAGGCAGAGGCACCATGCTTGGTGACACTCCCATTACGGCACTAGCCTTTGCGGACGACTTAGTTATATTAAGCAACACCTGGGGCGGTATGAAGGTAAACCTTAATATCTTGAAAACCTTTTGCCGAGGTTCCGGCCTTAAATTACAACCGGCCAAGTGCAAGGGATTCTTCTTCACTTGGAAGAATAGAAGAATGGTTGTCAAAAAGAGCAACATGTGGAAAATAGACGGTGTAGAAATAAAGAGGATTTCCTCTAAGATACCAATTACATATCTTGGTATCAAAATTGAACCAAGGAAGGGTGTATTCATGGAGGACCCCTTGGAAAAGATTATGAAATGGAGCAACTGTATTGGCAAGGCTCCCCTTAAACCATACCAGAAAATTAATATTCTAAATCAATATGCCATTCCTAGACTGCTATACTCCTTATTCAATACAACCTTCAACCTTATGATAATCAGGAAATTGGACACTCTGATTAGGAAAACAGCTAAAGGTTGGTTGCACCTACCACAGTGCACTACCAATGGGATATTGTACTCTAAGACAGCCAATGGAGGTCTATGACTACTGAAGCTAGAAGCCATTGTGCTTAAGACCACATTTAAAGCCTTGGGTAGACTTACCCTAGCTGAGGACCCCATTATACTTGAAGGCTGTAATTACAATAAAACTATGAGCCAACTCCACAACCTATGGAAACTGTTGGGAGGCAATACCAGTCTATTCCCGGACAATTATGACTTGGCGAACATATGCAGAAACATGATGTCCGATAAAGTCCCAGCCAAACTCCGTGACTGGCGACATTATGAATATAGTACATGGAAGAGACTGCCCATCCAAGGCCAAGGCATAGAGGTCTTTGAAAATGATAAAATCAGCAACAGCTGGCTTTTCACACAAAAGTGGATGAAAGAAGGGCAAATTATTGCCGCCCTCCAAATAAGGGCAAATGTGTTCCCCACCAGGGAAACCATTAATAGAGGCAGACAGGAGCCATCTAATTGCCGGAAGTGCAATTATGCCAATGAGACTCTTTCCCACATATTGGGACAATTCCCAAAACTGCAAAAAGAACGCATTAAAAGATATCACAAATTATGTGATTTACTACGAAAAGAAATAGAAAAGCATGATTGGATGGTGCATAAAGAATTTAATATAAAACTCGATAATGGATGGTCTCTGAGACCGGATCTTATAATTACCAAAAATAATAAGGCCATTGTCTTGGACCTCACAGTTAGATACGAATACAACTATGAGGAAGCTTTAAGAGCCAAATCCTCAAAAGAAAAGAAATATGAGGTCGTATCTCAAACTGTGAAGGAATTATTTAAAATCGAATCAGTTCAGACATTTGGCATTGTGATTGGTGCAAGAGGAAAGTGGTATGACTTCAACAACGAACCACTAAAGTCGATTGGACTCCCTTCACCACGAATTCTGTCCTTCTCCAAGCTTATGAGCAGGAGAGGTCTCCTTTACTCCTTGGACATGCTTACCGCCTTCTCCAGATAAGTTTGGAGAGGTGACAGACTTCTCTAATTTGGTCAAAGTATGGCTTTTATGTATATAGTTCTTGGTTTTTGTTGATTTGGTTTAATTGGCTTTTAGTCAGTTTATGCATTAGGCCTACTCAATTACCACCTCATATGATCCTAAACCATATCATATAGAGGATTGGACAAGGAGTAGTACCATAACATGTTCCAGACTATGGTCTTCTCGACCAATGATAGGTCTCTTTGACCACTGACTGTCAAGACGTTCCTGGCTGGTTTCCTAAGAGTGCCTTCCTGGCCGCAATTCGTTGAATGCCTCCCTGGCTGCATACCAATTATTTGAGGGAACCTTGTAATGATTACTTCCCCCTAGCCATACTTGGGCGACTATGTTGCCTTGGACGCGATGGGGTGCATGCAATTTCCCTTAGATGACGAGGACTAGGTTAGTACGAAGGTCGACCCGAGGGGCACGATTGACGGGCAATAATCTATATAACCCGGAAAATGCTTCACCACGAAGCTCTTAACTAGCCAAATGCCTCGTCATCTAATTAGTGACGCGCATGAATGGATGAACGAGATTCCCACTGTCCCTACCTACTATCTAGCGAAACCACAGCCAAGGGAACGGGCTTGGCAGAATCAGCGGGGAAAGAAGACCCTGTTGAGCTTGACTCTAGTCTGGCACTGTGAAGAGACATGAGAGGCGTAGAATAAGTGGGAGGCCCCGGCCCCGCCCGGGGCCATGGGGCGCCGCCGGTGAAATACCACTACTCTTATCGTTTTTTCACTCACCCGGTGAGGCGGGAGGGGGAGCCCCGCGGGGCTCTCGCTTCTGGCGTCAGCGTCCCGAGCCACCCTCGGCGCGACCGCTCCGGGACAGTGGCAGGTGGGGAGTTTGACTGGGCGGTACACCTGTCACACCGTAACGCAATTGAGGAATTATTGGAAACTGTTGGGCGGCAACACTAATAAATTTCCTGATAATTATGATCTTGCCAATATCTGCAGGAACCAAATATCTAAACTCGTCCCAGCCAAACTCCGTGACTGGAGGCAGGTGGAATTTGACACATGGAAAGGTCTACCCAATAAAGGTCAAGGTGTGTCTGTCTTTGAAGACGACAAAGTTAGCAATAACTGGATCCACAACCACAAGTGGATGAAACTGGGGCAATACATTGCAGCTCTTCAAACAAGAGCAAACGTGTACCCTACAAGAGAAGCCATTAATAGGGGCAGACAGGAGCCCTCCAAATGTAGAAAATGCAATTTCGACAATGAGACGTTGTCTCACATTCTAGGACAATGTCCGAAGATGCAAAAGGAACGCATCGCAAGACACCACAAAATGTGTGACTTACTCAACCAAGAAATTGTAAGACACAACTGGGTGGTTCACAAAGAAACCACCATTAAATTGGACAATGGATGGTCCCTTAGACCATATCTTATTATTACCAAAAACGATACAGCCATGGTCATAGATCTTACAGTGAGATACGAATTTACTATGGAGGAAACTTTAAGAGCCAAGTCCTCTAAAGAAAGCAAATATGAAATCATATCTCAATCTGTTAAAGATCAATTTCATGTGAACGATGTTCAGACATTTGGCATGGTTATTGGTGCTAGAGGAAAGTCTTACAAATTCAATAATGAACCACTAAAGTTGATTGGCTCTAAGGGCTGGGTCGTTCGGGCTGGGGTGCGAAGCGGGGCTGGGTCACAAACTGCATACTAAAATTAACAGAAGAATTTTCTGAATAATATGAACATTCACTCGTTGCTGTGTCAGCTTTAGTTGTGGAGTTATCTGCCCATAGCTGTGCACATAAAACTATATGTAAGTGCATCGGGAAAAATAAGAAAAATATTTAGAGTCACAAACTGCATGTTAAAATTAACAGGAGAATTTTCTGAATAATATGAACACTCACTCATTGCTGTGACACCTTTAGTTTTTGAGTTATCTGCACATACATTATGTACAGTAAGTGTGCTCCACTTGTATTTCTGCTTGTCTGCTATGCTATAGTAAACACGTATCATAAATCCTGTTCGACCCTTGGTGTAAGTGCCTTGAGTATGGTATATAAATAAAATTTATTATTATTCTTAATAATATCTTCATATATAGCTCCTGTACAACACTTTCAAGTACTGCTTGATTTGCACTTAGCATTTCTTTTAGTTTGTGTCTGAATTTATTGAATAATATGAGATTTCTGTTTCATCTTGTTCTTCTCATTTTTACTGACTGGCATAGACTCGGATTTCAAAATACAGTCTTGCTTCAAAGAGGCCTTTTTGCCATTCATGGTGATTATTGTGTTTCTGGCAGGTTTCTTCTTTACGGTTTCCAGTTTCTTCCTGGACTGGCATAGAGTTTGATCTTAAAACGCGGCCTTGCATTGAAGTTTACTATATACCACAATGGTACAGTCATTAGAAAATAAAAGCCTCTGTTGGGCAGCGATTGGTTCCACAGTCATTGCAGCAGGCACTGGAGAGATGTCCTGGTACAGGGACTTTGAGATTGTCTGCTCCAGGGAGCACATGTACTTGGGTGTTCGGAAGTCTTCATAGGTGAGATTTGTTTTATGGGTTTTCCCTTTTACCCTTTTTGATGTCAAGGCTACCCCTTCAATAAAGCCAGCCATGTTTGTCAGTATTTCCAAGTTTTTCTTCAAGTATCTGGATGTCCTCTGAATTGGAGACAACTGACTTTTATATACAATTTAGAACACAGTTTTTTCCAAAGTGCAGTAATGGATTGACACAGTCAATTGGTGATAAAAAGACAAAATATGCATATCAAAATGTTCTTTTCTTTTATAATTAATCGTAGAAACCTGTAGGGTACAAGTTAGTAAACAGCTCCTTAAAGTGACACTATTTATAAATGTGTCTGATCCCCAGCAATACCCACCTCCTTTGAAAATAAACACCTGCATACGACAGGCAGCCTTTACATTCATATGGTTAGCTAGAAGTGCAAGATTTCAGTACTCCTCTATAACGGTACCAGCCAATGAGGAATAAAGTTGTCTGACTATTGAGTTACTTCGATGCAGGGGCAGCCGCCCCAGATGTTGAAGGCTGTGCCACTTCAGCAGAGGCTGGAGGAGATGCGACCTCCATCGGCTTTGAGGAACAGAAAGCCGGTGGGACATTATGGATGTTAAGTCCCGATTTCTTCAGAAATTCAATCATTCCACAGAGCTCGCCTTCATTTGAAATCATGGCCTGCAGATCTTTGAATTCAACAATCCTTCTGTGCCAAAGAAGGAATTGTGTGGTCTTTTTTGTACCATTGACAACTTCATGAATTTCTTCATTAGAACTGTTCTTTAGGCAATCCCCTCTAAAGTGGACAGAAAGGGTGGCCTGGGGCATCTCACAGTAAGGACAAACATGTGGAATCCTAATTGGTTTTCTGAAATGATAAGATGAGAAATAGAAACAAACCCACAAATTCAAAGCAAAAATGGCAAGGTTACAACAAAGTGAAGTAGGAGATTGAAATCCTTAAAGAGAACTCACCTTGACACAATAGCGCTACAAGAAGCCATTTTTTCCTTTTTAAAATATGTTTGGTCTCTCGTGGACAGCAAGACAGCGCTATGAGAGAATTTGCCAGAGGTCTCAAATTTAAAGACCACAAGGGGCGGGTAAGTTGCGGGTCTAACGTAATACCTGGCAAGAGAGAATCAAAATTAAATGGAGAAATTTCCGAATCCATTGATCATTCAATAATTACTGTAAAAGCTTTAGTTTTTGAGTTATCTATGAAAAGCTCTGTAAATACTTGAATGAGATTCACTGATGAAATTTTCCAGTTTGACTTTCGCCGGAATCAGAGTCATAAGGATTTTCAGGGAGCTCTATGAAACTGAAAGCTATCTGATCATCTTCAAGATCAGGCCTTAGTGGGGCTGCAATATCAGAGTATTCCTCATCTTCTGCACTGCTAAAATCCTGCAGTACATACAGCATTTCTGGATAATTCCTGCTCACAAGATCACTGGTTGTTTTCAAAGACACTTTTCGAAAAGGCCATGTGATTTATAGGGGAAAGTTTAGTATAATTGTACCTTTTAAAACCCAGTGACTCCACTGCAATCTCTCAGCTTTCATCATTATTGCATGACGGTTTTGTTGGGATGAATCAGGATTAATTATGAGTAGTAGTCCATTTAATGCAAGCAATTCATGTTGTTTTTTACAGCAGGGGGAAGGGAAATAAGAAAGTAGAAGGGAAAATACTACCACATTAAACAGCTCTCCAGGAAGGGAATCAATTGGATTCTTTAGCTGTCTGAGAAAGGCTTCAATGGCATCTTGTGCAAGCTGGAGTGGTCGTTGTAGCTGCAGATTCAGGAAATCACATTTATAGACATTCTCTACTGCAGGCACAATGTCCATACCTACAGTTATGAATTCATCACACTTTAAAAATGGGTTAAAGCAGCTGCCAACATCCAACAACCTGGAGTTTTCCTGACAGATGAACTGACCTTGTTGAATCACTAGTGTGAGTCACTGTGGAGTCAGTTTTGTGGTTACAGTAATAGCATGATGAGCACTTTTTTCATCCTTATCCAGTATTTTCTTTATTCCTTTAATCACAAAATACTCGACAAACACTCGGGCACCATTCAATGCGCCCTTCTCCTTCGCATTTCTTTGACTAGTGGTGGTCTGCTAGGTTTTTCATTGCCAAGGCATATTCACTAAGGGTTTCTTCGTCCTTGCAGTGCTCACGCCAAATTTTATAAAAATCTCCCACTTCTCTGTATTTCTTTAAAGTCACAAACTGCATATCAAAATTAAGGAAGGTCGTGGCTCAAGCAGACTAACGGCACGTGGGTTTTTCAAATTTCTCTCTATAAAGACTTGATTAGCTTATCAATCAGAATCAACGCTCTGTACAGCAGTCCAGAAATGATCCTATGCAGACATCACTTCCATGGAGAAGAATTCTCAAACTCGCCAGATTTTCACTTAGCGTGTCTTTTGGTTTGTGGCAGATTTCTCTTTTCATTTTTTCCTGCCTTTTTTTCACTGTTTTCAGTCTCTTCCTGGTCCAGGTCATCTGCACTCGGTGGACATAAATGACATGCCACAGAGTCAGAGAAACTCTAATTCTGCCATCACGTCCTCACATCTGCTTTGTTGTCTGATCTGCTGTTCTTCTAATCTTCAGAAATGAGAAAGAGGCAAGAAGATCCACAGTGCACTCGTCGTGATTCTGGCAGTTTTTTTCTTGACTCTGCCTAAATTGGCACAGACACTGATCTCTACCATCTTTGGTGTTAAAGACAAATAAGTGTGTTCTGTATTATTATTTTGTTTATCATATGTTTATGGTGTTTCTGGAAGGTTTCTTCACTATTTTCCTGTTCTTCTTCACTGTTTCCAGTCTCTTCCTGGACTGGCATAGACTCTAACCTCAAAACACGACCTTGCATCGAAGAGGCCTTCTTTGGTGTTCATGGTGATTGTGGTATTTCTTGCAGGTTAATTCTTCACTCACCTGCTCTCCAAATTCATTTTCTTTTACTTCCATCTTCTTCCTCTGTTTCTTTTTCTGATGTTGTGGAAGAAGCCCTACCCCTGCCAGCACATCGTCACGTCTGATTTATTGTCTAATCTGCTGTTCTCATCTTTTGAAATGAGTAATAGGCAAGAAGATCCACAGTGCACTCGTCATGTGTTTATGGTGTTTCTGGCAGGTTTCTTTTTCACTGTTTTCCTGCTCTTTATGGTTCTGTGCGTGTTCTTTGTTATCATTTTTTGTGCATTCCTCCCACACTGCTGCTGTTGCACATAAAGCAATGTAGTCAGATTCCAGGTGCGCTGTAAAAAGCTAAAAGATATGCAAAAAGCTGTGTTCTGTTTTCTATATACAGACAATGAGCAGTAATGGATGGAAATAGCAAAATAATAATAATAAAAAAACAAATATGCACAAAATATTCAGCATGATCTCCTGCGTGCATTGATCACTGAGGTTTTGCAGGAGAACCTTTAGGGTTGGAATAATATGCAAAAAGCTGTGTTCTAATCCGTATATGAAAAGCGAAAGAGCAGTAAAGGATGAAATAGCAAAATGATTTAACAAAAATTTAATATGCTTTCCCCTCAGATCTGGTAATTTTTTAGAGTTTACGTGTAATGTATTTAAACACTCATGTATACTGTTTGTTTGGTGGTTGCCTGTCCTTAGACTGGGTACTGCAAGCGAAATAAGAATCACTACATCTACAACATCCTTCTCATATGTGGTAACTTATGGCTACTCTGTCAGACAACAGATACCTAAGGTTTGAGTGCAGTCAGGTTGCTTGGTATAGAGCTTGGTGCTCAGTGATAGATGGCAGACATGTTGCCAGAAGTGAATAGGACACATGTAGATAGATGCCTGGCCATTCAATCTGCTTTGGGAGTAGAATGAAAAGATGGTCTCCTTCAGTGTCCATATTAAAATATGCACAAATTGTATATCGAAATTTGGGGTCCGGGGAAGTATGGTTGCAAAGCTGAAACTTAAAGGAATTGATGGAAGGGCACCACCAGGAGTGGAGCCTGCGGCTTAATTTGACTCAACACGGTAAAGCTCACCCGGCCTGGACACAGAGAGGATTGACAGATTGATAGCTTTTTCTCGATTCTGTTGTAGTTGGTGGAGCGATTTGTCTGGTTCATTCTGATAACAAACGAGACTCCCTCCTGCTAAATAGTTACACGACCCCCGAGAGGTTGGCGTCCAACTTCTTAGAGGGACAAGTGGCTTTCAGCCACGTGAGATTGAGCAATAACAGGTCTGTGATGCCCTTAGATGTCCGGGGCTGCACGCGCGCTACACTGAATGGGTCAACGTGTGTCTACCCAGCGCAGAGAGGCATGAGTAAAGGAAGGATAGCTGGTGGTACAGATTATGTTCAGTACAGCACAAGCACATGTGCCCCTGCTTCTCAATTGACTCAATTTTTTTTTATTTAATAATTATGAGATGTTGCTAAAGATGTTCATGTCTTTAAGGTGTTGCATATAAATGAGTAACCTTAAAAATATAGAAATAGAATATAAAGTATAAACAATAACTTTACCTTTTACAGTTTAAATCACCTGACTTAACAGTATCATATCCAGTTAGAGGAGCAGCTTCAAGTTTGAATCACCTGTATTACCTCAGAGTTCCACAAGATAGAGTCAAGAGCTATTTTCAAAGTGTTTGTTACTTACATGGGAGGATGTGTCAGAGTCTTTAATGTGATACTTCTATGGGTGTTGTGTTACAGGTGAGATCAAGATGTTTGCTAAAGATGTTCACGTCTTTAAACTGTTGCATATAAATGAATAACCTTAAAAAATATATACAAATAATAGATTAAAGATTAAAGAGTTGCTCAAGCTGTTTTATAGGCTACGATTTTGCATCATTGACAGGAGTGACTGATGCGTAATCCTGTGCTGGAATTTCGCTACACTGACTTGAATGAGATTCACTAATGAACCTTTCCCAAAACAAGACACACAGAGAGAGACTACTCTTGGCGGTTGATCACTTGGTGGAAGAACATAACATGGCACTTGTAGCACATCTGGGAAGAAATACAAAGCTGGCTGCTCACCAGTTTTTGTGTGGGACATAGGGGTACTCCAAGCTCTCTACAATGCTTGAAGAAAGTCAGTATTTGGAAGAGTTCCTTATCTAGCAGTGAGCAAGATTAGTGTCAGACCTCTGATCCGCCTAGTCCTGCTGAAGCAGACCTCTTTAAGTGCCTTAAATACCATAAATTTCACAGTAGCCCTTCAGGTTTATCTCAACAAAAGGTGTCGCACTGCTGTGGTGCCTTCTCTAGGCTGGTGGACCGAGCCTTCATCCTGATGAGTATGGCTACCTGGCATCCTTGAAGATGCATATATGAGTATGGTTGCCTGGCAGCCTTGAAAATGCACATATGGTCCCACGACCTGCCCTGTATCTATCCAACTTGTAGGATGGCCTTCTCGCGTCACATTCATATACACACTGGAGAGAGGCCCTTTTCCGGCCAACACTGTAGATTTTGAGAGCTTTTGCCCCCAAAATGCCTTTCTCCAGAAGCAGCGACAAGAGAAGGAAATCAATGAAGAAAAAAACCCCAAGAAAAACCATAATCACCATAAACGCCAAAGAAAGCCTCTTCGATGCAAGGCTGTGTTTTGAAGTCCGAGTCTATGCCAGTCCAGGCAGAGACTGTAAGCAGTGAAATGGAGTACGAAAACAACGATGAGGAGGAAACCTGCCTGAAACACCATAATGACCATGAGAGCCAAAGAAGACACTTCAATGCAATGCTGTGTTTTAATGTCAAAGTGTATGCCAGTCCAGGAAGACACTGGAAACACTAAAAATGAAACCTGCAAGAAACACCATAATCACCATAAACTCCAAAGAAGGCCGATGCGTAAACCTTCTGTGATTGAATTTCACAACACTGACTTAAAAGATTCACTTCATCCTCAATAGGACACAAATGCACATACGGTACCTGTATCTATCCAACTTGTGGGAAGGCCTTCTCTCGTCACATCCAAATACAAACTGGAGAGAGGCCCTTTTCCGGCCAACACTGTAGCCGGGCATTTGCTGACCAGTCTAACCTTGTGGGCTCACTTGTAGACTCACTCGGACATCAAAAAGTACCAGTGCACAAAGTGCTCTTGAACCTTTCAGCGCATGTTCATTTTGCACAATCACGCAGAGATGGGCAGCTGTGGCTCCTCCTGAGATGCTAAGTGGTCAACTGCTTTTTGGACTTGGGGGTGGGGAAGTAAGGGTGCTGTGACAGTGGGCCACTTGCCCACTTGTGGTGCATGTTATCGGAGCTGCGTGTACTTCTCTATCATGGCCGAAAATTTTGGCTTTTTTTCTTCCTCAGATAATGGTGCACCAGTTGAAGAGGATGTCGCGGCTGCCTTTCTTGCTCAGCAGGAGAGTGAGATCGCAGGCATTGAAAATAACGAAGGCTTTGGAGTGCTTGAAGGTGCTGGGCAGCAACCGTTGTCGCAGCCCTTCTACGATAGCTTGACAGTTCTCCGGCAGCCATCAATGGAGATCTTTCTCCGGAGACAAATGGCTCCAATGACAGCTATGCTGCAATAGCACGCGCAAAAAGTGAAAAGAGAGGATGTGAAAATGGAGGGAGGAACAGAAAACTAGGCTGGAAGAACCTGACCATGCAACAAAAGCAGCAGAGCTAGAGTGGATTGAAAAGGCCAAGAAGGAGCTGGAAGAATGGCACTTGCGCCAAAATGAACAAATGGAGAAGAACAAAGTCAATAACCGGATTGCTGATAAGGCTTTCTACGAGCAGTTCAATGCTGATGTGATAGGCTATGTGGCGTCAGAGGAAGCTCTCCTGAAGGAGTGTGATGAAGACACTCCAGGCTTAGAGTGGGAGAGGGTTTTACGGCTCTGTGACTTCAACACAAAGACCAGCAAGCAATCCAAAGACATGTCCCTAATGCCCTCTGAGCTTATATCACTCAAACAGACTCCCCTGGTCCGTTAATTCAAATTTTGACAGGAGTGAGTAGATTTTGAGGGCTTTTGCCCCCAAAATGCCTTTCTCCAGAAAAGGTGAAAAGAGAAGGAAACTAATGAAGAAAGTTTCATGTGCCAGGGAGGTTATCTTCACAAACCACAAGGGCTAATTATTTATGGCAACAAGCTTGCTGATGAGAACTTCAACCTAAAATACCTTTGAATTGATAGTAACTTTAACCTAAAATGCACCCTTGTTTGCCTTAAAAACCAGTGGAACAACACCAGTTAACTTATACTGCTTATCTGAGAAAAACCCAAAAGACACAGAGAGGACATGCAGTAAACTCCACAGGAGGGCGAGAATTGATCCCTGAAGGGGTGAAGGAGAAGTGAGTGCAGAGGCCTGCAATATCACTCAGATCTTTGAC
>NW_024381257.1:0-20674 GCF_016835505.1 Polypterus senegalus | reverse complement strand
CAATGTAGCGACCCGTGGTCGAGTCTTGAAGTTTTTAAAGCCGATCTCTGCCGTGCACCTCTCACAAGCTTTCGGCTAGCGGATTGCCAGCGTTATGCACGCAGCTGTACCCAGCTCTTTAAGTAACGAGCACTCGTGTCCCATACACCGCACGACTCCGAGTGTCTCGGCAGCACGCAGTTGTACCCAGCTTCTTAAGTAATGAGCACTCGTGTCCCATACACCGCACGACTCCGAGTGTCTCGGCATTAATTGCTCAGATGAAATCTTAGCAATGAATACAGCTCTGTCCTGTTGTATCTCTTTATTCACAGATAGCCAGTAAACAAAGCTCGACATTATTGCACCGCCACTGTCAAGGTCATGCACGAAGACACATTTCACATAACCGGTACTTTTTACAAAATAAATAACCCCGGACGGCGACGACCCAAACCCACCCAACCAATTGAACACAAACACAACATTATTTACAAGTTAAGAAATTAATAAATACAACAGGAAAAACCATTAGAAAAATCAGTGAACGTACAACCTTCCCACAATGCATCACTCCGGCAGCGCTGACTGCCGGGTCGCTACAATATTATTCAGAAAATTCTCCTGTTAATTTTAATATGCAGTCTGTGACTCTAAATAATTTTTCTTATTTTTCCCATTGCACTTACATGTAGTTTTATGTGAAACAGGTATGGGCAGATAACTCAAAAACTTCACACCATTGGCTCCTCAGCCAAGCACATACACCAAATGTCTGAACCTGCGGTTCCTCTCGTACTGAGCACGACAACACCATCATCAGTAGGGTAAAACTAACCTGGGTCTTCTTTCCACGCTGATTCTGCCAAGCCCGTTCCCTTGGCTGTGGTTTCGCTAGATAGTAGGTAGGGACAGTGGGAATCTTGTTCATCCATTCATGCGCGTCACTAATTAGATGACGAGGCATTTGGCTAGTTAAGAACTTCGTGGTGAAGCATTTTCCGGGTTATATAGATTATTGCCCGTCAATGGTGCCCCTCGGGTCGACCTTCGTACTAACCTAGTCCTCGCCATCTAAGGGAAATTGCATGCACCCCATCGCGTCAAAGGCAACATAGTCGCCCAAGTATGGCTAGGGGGAAGTAATCATTACAAGGTTCCCCTAGATGATTGGTATGCAGCCAGGGAGGCACTCATAGGAAACCAGCCAGGAACGTTTTGACAGTCAGTGGTCAAAGAGACCTTTAATCGGTCAAGAAGACCATAGTCTGGAACATGTTATGGTACTACTCCTTGTCCAATCCTCTATATGATATGGGTCAAGATCATATGAGATGGTATTTTGAGTAGGCCTAATGTATTACACCCTTATTAAGATGGTGGAAGGCATCTTTGGGTGTTTAAGATTGATAATCATCACTTGGGATGTATATGTCTTGTGGTTAATTGTTATACGATTGTGGTTAAAATGTCGTTCTGGTAAGGTAAACTGACTAAAAGTCGTCCACAAAGGCTAGTGCCGTAATGGGAGTGTCACCAAGCATGGTGTCTCTGCCTTCAGTTTCAAGTTTTTGGATGAGGGGCTCGATGGCCACATTAAAGAATAGTGGAGACAAGGCGTCTCCTTGCTACACCCCTCTTTTATTGGTATTATCAGGTGTATTACCCTCATGGCATTCAACACTGGTGGACGCACCAGCGTACATGTTTCTGAATAACTGGATAATGTGTCCATCTAGTCTCATTAAGCTCATGATCCTAAAGAGATAGGTATGAGATACTGTGTCAAAGGCTTTTTCAAAGTCTATAAAGACCATCCCCAGAGATTTCTGACACACCTTATGTGCAGTAATGAGCCCTTGTAAGGTGTGTATGTTTTCGGTACACCCGGCTGTGTCCATAAATCCCTTTTGCCTCGGGTTCAATGTATCTCCATCTTTTAACCTGGAGTACATAAGTTTGGAGAAAAGTCTAGTAATTAGTGAGCCAATAGTGATTGGTCTCCAATTGTTGATATTGTTCAGTTTATGGCAGTTGGTGGACTTGGGCAGAAGCACCGTTCTCGCCTTTTTGAATGTCTCCGGAATAGTTCCCGTTAATAACCATAGGTTGAAAACCTTTTGTAATGTTATGTTCCCATTTTCTAATGAAATGATATCGCATTTATTTACATTGTCAGGACCTGCTGCCGAGTCCTTTTTAATATGCTTCATGGCATTTTCTACTAGAGATGGGGGAAAGGAATACCATGTTGTCAACAAAATGATATGGGATAAAGATGGGGTTGTTCCCAGTATCGCAATGAATGCCCCATATGTCAATGTAATGTTCATAAATTTTGACAACCGGGATCTCACATTTTTTCCTGGTGACACCATCCAGGATTTCCGCAACAAGGTGTTCTTTATCATTATTATATAATACCTGTGTTCTTTTGCATTTGTATTACTTTATGATCCTTTAAGGTATTCTTTTAGCGGAAGGCATATTCCACTTTAGGTTCTTTTCGCTTGTCAAACAAGTCTTTGAGCAGGATATGTGTAGTGTCCTCGATCCACTTTTCTCTCTGTAGAGTTATCAAAGTCTACTTTAATAAGATCCTTAAGATTGAGGTCCATATAGTTGTCCTCCAACAGGGATTAACATAATTGGCAAAATAATATTAGTTTCGGTGGTTTTGAGGGATGTGATGAGATTATTATAATCCTCATCTAAGGCAACTTCGGATACCCCTTGATCGACATCATCAGTGATGGCAGTCTCGCTTTCAAAATGACGATGACTCAAAAACTAAAGGTGTCACAGCAATGAGTGAGTGTTCATATTATTCAGAAAATTCTTCTGTTAATTTTAATATGCAGTTTGTGACCCAGCCCCGCTTCGCACCCCAGCCCGACCGACCCAGCCCTTAGAGCCAATCAACTTTAGTGGTTCATTATTGAATTTGTACCACTTTCCTCTAGCACCAATAACCATGCCAAATGTCTGAACATCGTTCACATGAAATTGATCTTTAACAGATTGAGATATGATTTCATATTTGCTTTCTTTAGAGGACTTGGCTCTTAAAGCTTCCTCCATAGTAAATTCGTATCTCACTGTAAGATCTATGACCATGGCTGTATCGTTTTTGGTAATAATAAGATATGGTCTAAGGGACCATCCATTGTCCAATTTAATGGTGGTTTCTTTGTGAACCACCCAGTAGTGTCTTACAATTTCTTGGTTGAGTAAGTCACACATTTTGTGGTGTCTTGCGATGCGTTCCATTTGCATCTTCGGACATTGTCCTAGAATGTGAGACAAAGTCTCATTGTCGAAATTGCATTTTCTACATTTGGAGGGCTCCTGTCTGCCCCTATTAATGGCTTCTCTTGTAGGGTACACGTTTGCTCTTGTTTGAAGAGCTGAAATGTATTGCCCCAGTTTCATCCACTTGTGGTTGTGGATCCAGTTATTGCTAACTTTGTCGTCTTCAAAGACAGACACACCTTGACCTTTATTGGGTAGACCTTTCCATGTGTCAAATTCCACCTGCCTCCAGTCACGGAGTTTGGCTGGGACGAGTTTAGATATTTGGTTCCTGCAGATATTGGCAAGATCATAATTATCAGGAAATTTATTAGTGTTGCCCAACAGTTTCCAATAATTCCTCAATTGCGTACGGTGTGACAGGTGTACAGCCCCAGTCAAACTCCCCACCTGCCACTGTCCCCGGAGCGGGTCGCGCCCGAGGGTGGCTCGGACGCTTGACGCCAGAAGCGAGAGCCACGCGGGGCTCCCCACCCTCCTCACCGGGTGAGTGAAAAAACGATAAGAGTAGTGGTATTTCACCGGTGGCGCCCCATGGCCCGGGCGGGGCCGGGGGCCTCCCACTTATACTACGCCTCTCATGTCTCTTCACAGTGCCAGACTAGAGTCAAGCTCAACAGGGTCATCTTTCCCCGCTGATTCTGCCAAGCCCATTACCTTAACTGTGGTTTTGCTAGATGATAGGTAGGGACAGTGGGAATCTCGTTCATCCATTCATGCGCGTAACTAATTAGATGAGGCATTTGGCTATTTTGGAGCCCGTTGCCAGGCCTTTTCCGAGTTTTTAGTTGCTCGTCAACCGTGCCACTTAGGTCGACCAACATCCAACCAGCCTTATCCTTTCGTCAATCTTGCAAGGCATAGCATGCACCCCTTGCCATTCAGACCGCACCCGCAGATCCTTTATGACTTGGGGGAAGTAATCATTACGAGATTCATTTTTTGGAACGTAGCCAGAGAGTCTTTCTTTGGATTGCAGCCAGGGAGGCAATCTTTTTTAAACCAAGTCAATTAGAACATCAGTATATTTTATTTTAAAAGGCAATCATATTTAATACTAATACTAAGGATTAACAACATTTTAATGAAAAACACTTTAATCTTTGAAGAAAGTAGTGAGAATGTCCAGCGATAACATTACAGTCAATTTACTGATTCTCTTTCCTAGGCTAGTCACTTTTTTCTTGCTAACACCCATCTCTTCGAGAGCTTTCTCATTAAATTTGTACCATTTCCCTCTGGCTCCAACAACGATTGCAACACATTTTCCTTCCTGCATGTGGTAGAGTTTTTTGGTTTCTTCTAAAATTTGTAAGTATTTATTTTCTTTCTCTTTCTTGGACCACGAAGCTCTTAACTAGCCAAATGCCTCATCATCCAATTAGTGACCGACATGAATGGATGAACGATATTCCCACTGTCCTTACCTACCATCTAGTGAAACCACAGCCAAGGGAATGGGCTTGGCAAAAATGGCGTACATTGATCACTGATTCTTGAAAGAGGAACCTTTAGATATGGACACCATGGGACAAATTTCTCCATTTAAATCTTTTCCATTGATATCAACCCATTTTATTCTCACCTGAGTCCCACGTCATTATTTGTTATCTTTAGTTAAGTAAATGGCGATTTATGATTAACCTTTTAATGAGGTTTCTTTTTGTAAGGACTCCTCCACTTATCCTCTTAATTGGCAACTCTCTTGCTTTACCTTCCTAATCAAATTTTCACTCACTTTTCTAAAGTTATTATTATAACAGCCCATCACCCTTATTAAGGTTAAGCCCCACTCTATAACTTCATTTAATCCCAGTTTAGTTTGTAAGGTCCAAGTCAAGTCTTGCACAGAACATTAATGTCCTAGAAGTTTGACTTTTTAATACTTTTGGTTTTTTTTTTAATGAATTTCTTTGGTTGTTCTGTTTTTTTGTTTTGTTTTTTTCCCTCTTATAACTCTATTCCCCCCAAAAAATTACACCAAAATAAAATATAAAAATAAAGAAGAAAACCCTCTGCTTCTTTTCTCTAAACCCATTCCTTTGGAAATGGCTGCTTCTCTTACGAAGAGCTTTATAAAGAGATCTTTCTCCCTTCAGGTGTCTGTGTAACGAGCTCCTTAAGTGCCAATTAATTTCTTAAAGTGATCTCCACCACATGGGACCTTTCTCTTTATTCATAAAAGCACGTTACCCCTTTTTGTTTAATTCAACTGAACAGGGGATACGGTCAGTATAAGAAATAAGTGTCCTTGTCTAATAATTAATACATTTCAAACCAAAACTACAAATTATAGAAAATGCATATTTCACTATAATGTGAAAACAAAACACAATCCTGTAAATACTTTAGCGTCTTCCAGATGTAATGACGATCCGAGACGGTCACTTAGTTAATTCCCTCTTTATTAGTCACAAACCAAAAAAATGGTTGCTGTTGGCCACAACCACGCCGAACAGACAGCAATCCAAAAAAACTCTCTTAGTTAGGCTGACAAGAACGTCCTCCTCTCCTCCCTCACCCCACACCCCTCCTCCATTTTCACAGCGCTTCCCCCCCCCGTCTCGGCTCCACCCCCCATCCCTCCGGAACCTCCTTTACCTTCCACTCTATTACAGTCCATCAGAAATAACAGGGACAACAGAATAAATAACTGAGAGGGATGTAAATCACAGAACACAAACTGCAGAACAGAACTCTACAATAAAGAACAGAACGCTACAATACATATAAGGGGTTTGTTTTCTCAGATTTCTTTTATAATCACGTTCTTCCTAACTGAATATTCCACGAAAAATCAACTCATATATTTTATTATTACGTCCCCAAGACCATCACATATATATTTTTTAATTCATAATTTAATAAGTAAATAGGCCTAAAAATTCCTTTTACTCTACTTATGCCCAAGTGGTGATAAACCACCATTCTGAACCTTTCAGCTCACACATTCACACACTCCAACTTTCTCAATCAATTTTATTCTCAATATATTTTTCTCCGACTCTAGTTCATTAAGAGTCATGATGTTCTTATCTTTGTGATAGAATTCTAATTTATACTTTTTCTTTTTGTTTGTCTATCTCATTTCTACCTGTGTTGTTATTTGGAATTTTTTGTTAAAATAAGATAAGATAATGCTGCTGGATCTTTTTGGCAGTTTTGTGTAATAAATATATTTTATCACAAATATTCAAAATCTCTTTCATTTAACTTTGAGGTGGATCCACAGTCATCCTTAAAAATATAATTAATGTATTGTAACATCTCTCTCTATTTGTCACATAAATCTTGACTGAAATTAAAATGATGTCTGCTCTCAGGAAGGTTCTTTTTTGCACATTTGTGTAGTGCCTGAATGTATTTCTTTACTATATTTTGAGTTACATGTCTCTAATATTAAGGCTAAAATCAAAGTATATTGTTCTTCATTGGGTTCTAGCTTATCAAAAATCTTATTTGGATGTTAAAATTTTGACCCTAGAAAACTATCAATTTTCAAATCAGGGAGGGTGTAAGATGTAACTTTACTCAAGTCAGAATCACCTACTATTATAATCATTTTAAAGGACAAAGTTACACAGTTCTGTTGTTTTGATGATTTCTCTCATGCTCAGTTGGTTTATGTAACTTACCAGTTGTATTATTTATTTCCTCCTCAATTTGAATGTCGCTAATATTCTGGTTTTGTCTTTCAGGTACAATTCCTCCTGCTGCTTTCCCACTCTATAAAAAGTGGATCCAGACAACATTCTTCTCAGTAAGTAAGATTCTTTTCCTTTTCCTCTCTTATTAGTTCAGATATCCATTTTCCTAGCTCCATTCCATAATCTCCCTGTTGCCCCTGTTTTTCTTCTCCTTCCTATGTTTTTCTTTGTCTTTTAAGGGATTGATGTATTAAGTTCACTCTTTGACAAATTCCTCATCATCTGAGGTAACACTAAACATTTTTCTTCTTTCTGGGTCTTCTCTTTTATGTTTCTATTCTGTTAATGAGCTGTTTTTCCATTTCAACTCTGAAACTTCAGTTCTCTGTTTTCCGTTTCACTTAATACAGTCTCTCCAGAGTTGTTAAACATTTAACTAAAATCTGGTCTTTCCATAGAAGGATTCATTACAAGTTTCCAGTTTCTAAATTAATTTGCTTATCTCCATTTTGATTGGGTCACACCTTTGATTTTAATAACCTACTAAATCTCAAGCCACTTTCTTTTAACTCCAGATTAATTCTCACCACATTAGATTCCAAAACCCCTTCAACTTCTATTTCACATGAACACGTATGTAGTGTACTACATCTGATGGACTTAAGATAGTCACATACTTAACCTCATTAGAGACTTATACACTGAAGCCTATATTTCATTAGAATGCATGGAGGGCAACTCAGAGAAAATTATTATTAAAAGGGGAGTCAAGAAAGGTGACTCCCTATCCCCATGGCTGTCTAATATAGCCATCAACCCATTATTAGAATTACTAGAAAGGGAGAGACATGGTACCTCACTAGGTTCACACAAAATAACATTGCTTGCATTTGCAGATGGCTTAGTAATTCTAAGCAACTCATAGATTGAAAATCCTCAAAAACTTTTGTAAATTGTCGGGTCTAAAAGTGCAATCAACAAAACGTAAAGAAAGAAAAGAAAAAAGTCACAAAGGAAACTTATCTATGGCAAATAGAAGGAGTCGAAATCCAGAGAATATCTTCTAAAATCCAGTCAAATATCTTGGTATTCTACTTAAGCCAAGAAAAGATATTATCATCGAAGATTTAGAAAGCCAACTCATGCAGTGGAAATCAAAAATTGCAAAAAGCTCTTCTTAAACTTACCAAAAACTGTCATTATTAAACCAATACACAATTCCAAAACTAATATATGCACTAATAAATTCCACTCTGAACATAAATCTTATAAGAAGGCAGGACAGATTCATAAGAAATGCTACAAAATCTTGGTTTCGCCTCCCTCAATGTGCCAAAAATGGGATACTATACTCCAGCACTAGGGATGGTGGACTCGGCATCATTAAGTATAAAGCAATGATCCTGAACACTATCATTTGAATGTTTAGTAAATTTATCCTTTCGGAAGATCCAGTCTTAGTGGAAACCACTTGTCTTTTAAACAGACAAAGACTAATCAGAGACATTTGGAAAAATTAGGTGGGAACCCAAAAATCTTGAAATATTAAAATATTAGACAGAATTTCCTGAAGAGAATCTTTCCCAGACATCCCTCAATGTTCAATAAATGGACCAAACCACAAGTTCAATGAAAGGGAGTAGAACTGTTTAGAAATGATAAAATAAGCAATAACTGGCTAGCAAACCATAAAGAGAAGGAGATTTAAACTGTAAGGGATGTAGGAGAGACATTGAATCAATATCACACATTCTTGGACAATGCCCCCATGTCCAAAAACAGAGAAGTGCAAGGCATCACAAGATATAAAAATTATTTAGAGAGGAAAGTGAAGACTGCAATTTAGAAATCATCCTTTAAGACCGAAGAGGGTGCCAATCTACGACCGGGCCTAATTTAATGGAGAAAGAATAAATTGATTATTTTGGATGTTATGATGAGATTCGAGACAAATGGCAGAGTGGCAAAAATGGCAAAAAAGGAAAAAGAAGATAAATATAAGCTGATCATCCGAGAAGTTTTAAAGTTCTGGCAATACAAAGAAGTACCAACTTTAGGAGTAGTAGTGGGAACAAGAGACAAATGGTACGAGTGGAACAATTATGCCCTTACACTCATAGGCCTCTAATCTTCATGCATCAAATCACTTGCCAAACTGTTCAGCAGAAGCCTGTTATTTACCCTTTGGACATTCTACAAATTAACAGCATTCTGTAACGGCCGACCCCTTACCCGGCTGGCAGCTACACCTCCAAGACCTGTGGCCTGGATAAATTACTGAGGTTGAATCTAAATATCAAGCCATACCTCTAACAAATTAAACTTTTCCCCACAATCAACGGTGGAAATATAAACACAAAAGAAAAGCAGATATGTAAACTTAAATTGATAAATTGTTTTAAATGAAACAGAAAATATAGCAAAATAAATAAATATATATATCCCTCCACCAAAGCAACAACATGACAACAACATATATGAATATAACAAACCTTCCCTTGCCCTTGTAACATATAACAAACAACACGAATAACAAAAATGAAGGAGATACAGAAATGAACGGTCGTAAACTTGAGTCCGAGTAACAATTGTCCTGAATGCAGATGACTGGTTAACCGATATGTGGAGTGTTTGCATTTCCCAGAACAAAATGGAACAGCCACACCGTGTATCCTCGGCGCGTGGTGGATGATGAAATCCGACCCCAGGGTCTCTCGTGATGAGGGTATTGGAGTAAGTCCGGCGGAATGAAAAACAGACAGGATGGAAATTCCCGATGTGGAATACTGTTTTAATTAAAGCCTCCCTGGCTACGGTCCATTGAGAGCGTCATCAATACCAGTGAATATAATGAGGCTTGATGCCCACATGTCTCAGCTTTTCAGAAATATGTACTCTGTCTCCTCCACATCCATGGAGAAACATAAGGAATGTACAAACGATATTACACTTTGATATTACACTCTCCTGAGTGCACTGATCACTCAGCCACTGCAGAACAACCTTTAGATTTGGAGAAAATTACAAACATGTGGTCTAATTTGTATAAATAAAGCAAACATGCACTAATTGATGTATATTGCAAAATAATTTTAATAAAAGACTAAATATGCAAATTTGCATAATAAAAGGTGCAGTAAGATCTCCTGAGAGCATTTATCACTGATCCATTGCAGAGGAACCTTTAGACACAATAATAAGACAAAAAACGCTGACGGAGAGGTGGAAGGGATTTAATTTGGGGCAGATTTATTTTTTTTGTAGGCTTAGGTAATTTAAGTGTTAAACAGAATAGAATATATAATTATAGTACTCTCTAAATATGAAAGTTATATTTTTATGGTCAATAATTTTATATGTCTGCATTGTTAATTGCTATTATTAAATTACACACTTTCTGCTTGTGGATTTGTTAGGCTAAGATTTTATTGTCCTTCTTTCCATATTCATATTGATGATGTCATAATTAAAAGATAAGCTGTTCCATTTCTTTAGAGGGCAAAACTTTTAATTGTTAAAAAGGTTTTTAAAAAGGTTGTTAAAAACCTGCCTTTCCCTATAGAGTGCCTCATTATTTTTGTGAGAAATCTATGAAATAATACCGTCAGAGTTTCCCAGAGTATAACTGCTAAGATGTATTTATATCAAAGAAATAATCAATTTGCTTGGATAGTAATTCTTTACAGTTCTCATAGGCTAATGACAGGGGTTTAAGACGACAGCTACGAGATGAGTGTGTAGGACGCAGTAATTTAAGGCCCATGATTAGAGGGTATGGTCAGAGATAACAATAGCATCATACTTACAAGATTTGATAGTGGGCAAGAAATGATTGTCAATGTGGAAATCATTCTTGAGTAATAAAGATGTACAGGTGATAGGAAGCAGTAATTTTGTGAGTGTTCAGATTAGGGATAGATGCAAATCCATTCTGGAAGAGAGCTCTGTCGTCCATGTTAGTTGCATAAATATTAATCAAAGTCATTTTAGTATTAAATTTCCTGTCACCATCATATATCACCTTTTAGAATCAGATATTAGATCAGACACTACAAATGGAGTAATTCTGTGTATTAAGATTCCCAAACCACTGGTTTTCTTTGTATAAATGAAGTGAAAAATATGGCCAGATCACTCTCTTTGCAATCAAAACTGGTCATTGCTTACCAAGTGAGTCACCTCTAAAATATACTAACTTAGCATTTAGACTTCATTGTAAAAGTACTCTCTTTCTCTTTAATTCATGATTGAGGCCCTTGGTCATGGGAAATTTTTCTTCTCGACTTTTGTTGACATTTTGTAGTGTTAGGTAGTAGATTGCTACATTTATTAGCTTTGCCATAGATTTCATATTATTGTCAATAGTATTAGGATATTTTACCGTGTTAGCCATTATGAATGTAGAGAGAAGTCAAGTACAATGACATCTTTTATTGGCTAACTAAAAAGATTATGATATACAAGGTTTTGAGACCTCTTTACATTGCCTGAAGAAGGGCCCAAGCTGCCTAGAAAGCTTTAATATCCATCCATCCATCTATTATTCAACCCGCTATATCCTAACTACAGGGCCAGCCAACACAGGGCGCAAAGCAGGAAACAAACCCCGGGCAGGGTGCCAGCCCACCGCAGAAGCTTGAATATTGTAATCTTTTAAGTTAGCCAATTAAAGGTGTCATTTTGCTTGACTTCTCACTACATATTATTGCCAAGTGAGTTAACTTTCTTAAGGGCAGTGGGATGGTATAACAAAAAATTTAGAAAGTTGGATGAAATTTACATTTAGGATATTAACAGAGCTGTTGATTAATCATGTGACAAAAAGAGAAGGAATTACAAAAAATACCATTAAGAGATTTAACACAAATATTTTATTTGGATGAACAATAGGCAAATAAGGATTAGGGAAAATAGTCAAAGGATTAGTAAAGGAGTCTTGCAGGATGGAATTGGTGATACTTCAGTAGATGGGACTCTAATGCAGAACATCAGACAGAATGAATATTATCATAAACAAAGATGGAGGATTGACAGAGTACAAATTATAGTGCAGCATGAAGAAAGGAATGCATCACAATTAATAATACATTCAGGGGACAGAAGGGTTAATGTATTATTATGTATGTTAATGTACATCCACTATGGGGTCTCGAGTTGGAAAGTCTACTCCAAATTGTCCTAATCTTGCTCTCAGGGAGACATCACAAAACCCCAATTCTAAACTTATAAGTCCATTAGACGTATAGCATATAAATCTGATCTGAAAGACTAATTACAGACTCTAATTCGAATCTTATTTCAAAGCCCTAAACATAAGAATCTGATATAATAGCCTCATTGTGGGATTATTTACAAAATCCAAAATGGAAAACTCTACTTCAAGATTTTGACACTAAAGAAGAGGAGTATAGAGATAAAACTTGGAAAGAGGCTTGGAATATATAGAAGTTGAAGGGGTTTTTGATCTAATGTGGTGAGACTTAATCTGGAGTAAAAAGAAAGTGTCTTGAGATTTAGTAGGTTATGAAAATCAAATGTGTGACCCGATCAGAACGGAGATAAGCAAATTTATTAGAGAGTAAACTTGTAATGAATCCTTCTATGGCGAGACAGATTTTAATTAAATGTTTAATTAACAACTCGGGAGGGACAGTATTAAGTGATACGGAGAACAGAGAAAGTTCACAGTCTGATCCTGAAGGTTCAGGGTTGAAATGGAAAAAAGCTCATTAACAGAGAAGAAACATAAAAGAGAAGGACCAGAAAGAAAAAAAATTAGTGTTACCTGAGATGATGAGGAATTTGTCAAAGAGTTTATGGAACTCAATACATCAATCCCATAAAAAACAAAGAAAAACATAGGAAGGAGAAGAAAGACAGGGAGATCATGAAATGGAGCTAGAAAATAGATATCAGAACAAATAAGAGAGGAAAAGGAAAAGAATCTTACTTACTGAGGAGAATGTTGTCTGGATCCACTTCATATATAGGGGGAGAGCAGCAGGAGGATTTGTACCTGAAAGACAAAAACAGAATATTAGTGACATACAAATTGAGGAAGAAAAAATAATATAACTGGTAACTTACATGAACCAATTGTGCATGAGAGAAATCATCAAAACAACAGAACTTCGTAACTTTGCCCTAAAAAATGATTATAATAGTGGGTGATTCTGACTTGAGTAAAATTACATCTTACACCCTCCCTGATTTGAAATTGATAGTTTTCTAGGGTCAAAATTTTAACAATCAGATAAGATTTTTGATAAGCTAGAACCCAATACTTTGATTTTATCAATAAGCCTTAATGATAGAGACATGTAACTCAAAATATAGTAAAGAAACACATTCAGACAATGAACCAGAATATGAGAAAAATATATTGAGAAGGTTGGAGATGATAATTCTGGAGGGATGAAATGAAGGTGTGAGCAGAAAGGTTCAGAATGGTGGTTTTCCACCACTTGGGAATAAGTAGGATTAAAGGAATTTTAGGCATATTTATTAATTTATGAAATAAAAAATATAGATGTGTAGGAAGCATGGAAAAAAATAATAAAATATATGAGTTGATTTTTTTGGGGCGGCAAAGTTGTGCAGTGGGTAGTGTTGCTGCCTCACAGTAAGGAGACTTGGGTTCACTTCCCGGGTCCTTACTGCATGGAATTTGCATGTTCTCCCCGTGTCTGCGTGGTTTCCTCCCACAGTCCAAAGACATGCAGGTTAGGTGCATTGGTGATTCTAAATTGGCCCTAGTGTGTGCTTGGTGTGTGTGTGTGTGTCTTGCGGTGGATTGGTTCCTGCTTTGCACCCTGTGTTGGCTGGGATTGGCTCCAGCAGACTTCCGTTACCCTGTGTTCAGATTCAGTGGGTTGGAAAATGGATGGATGGATGGATTTTTCTTAGATATTCAGTTAGGAAGAGCATGCTTATAAAAAATCTGAAATAACAAGCCGTTTATATGTATTTACTGGATTGTGTTTTGTTATCACATTATAGTGAAATATATATTTTGTATAATTTGTAGGTTTGGTTTCAAATTGTATTACTTTGGCACTTATTAAAGAAGGACACTTATTTCCTATACTGACTGTGTTCCCTGTTACTCTCAGTTAAAAATAAAAAGGGGTAACGTGCTGTTATGAATAAAGAGAAAGGTCCCATGTGGTGGAGTTCACTTTAAGAACTTAATTGGCACTTAAGGAGCTCGTTACACAGACACCTGAAGGTAGAAAGATCTCTTTATAAAGCTCTTGGTAAGAGAAGCAGCCATTGTCAAAGGAATGGGTTTAGAGAAAAGTAGTTGGGGTTTTTCTACTTAATTTCTAGGGTTTGGTTTGGTTTTTTTTTTTTTTTTTTTTTATAAATTTATTTATTTTTATAGAGTTGTAAGAGAAAAAAACAAAATAACTAAAGAAATTCATTGTAAAAAAAAAGTAATATAAAGTGTAATTTCTAAGACATTGATGTTCTGTGTAAGACTTGTCTTGGACTTAACAGATTTTTTTAAATGTAGTGGATCTGAAAAGAGGCCATTTATAGGTTTGAGGACAAATATTGTTATTTGGGTGACCTTTTTTAACTAAAACCTAACCAGTCTCTGCTTTCAAATCAAATGAAGGGGAGATTTTGAAGAAACTATAAAAGGGAGTCATTGTGTCTAAGAAATGTAAGATAATATTGAAAGAAGGAACATAAGAAAGAAGAGTTTTTTGGGTGGAATTTTTAAAATGTTTTTAGGAACCCATTTTTTAATGGGTTGATTTTACACTTAGTGGTTTTATAGCTGTGGTTTTGCTTTTATTTTCAAAGAAATGTGGATTGTTTTTAATGGATATTTGAGAAGAGTCAGTTTTCTCTCATAAGTGGCTTAAGATGCAGTTTAAACCCATTTGGGAATTCTGAATGATGCACTTTGTAAAGATAAACCATCAAAGACATTTTATAGACTTGCAATAAAAGTGGCCTTCTTGGTAAAACCTTCAGCTCCTGACATGGAGGTTCTCTTTATTTAAGAAGGAAATACAAGAAATGGTCTGCAACTCATTTTACAAATCTTTCAAGAACAATATAACTATTTACAAGAATTAAAGAAACTGGGATTAAAACGAGATGCAGAGTGGGGGGTTAACCTTTATAAGGGAGGTTGGCTGTTAGAAGAATAACTTTAGAAAAGTGAATGAAAATTTGATTAGGAAAGTAAAGCAAGAGAGTTGCTAATTTTTAATAATGAGATAAGTGGAGGAGTCCTTACACAAACAAAACCTCATTAGAAGATTAATCACAAATTGCCATTTACTTAACTAAAGAAGACATAAATCAAAATGATGTTGGACTCGGGTAGGAAGAAAATGGGGAGATATCCATGGAAAAGATTTTATTGGAGAAATGTATCCAATACTTCAGCTGTTTGGGGGATATCACACAATCCTAATCCTATCTAAAAATCCACAATGTGATCCCAAAGTTAAATGTATCTAACAACCCTAAATTGAAAGAATCATCACAGATCTTAAGCCTAAACATGAGTTTGGAAAGAAATGCATTGTGGAATACTGGAAACCTATAGAGAGAAAGTCAGAATCTCATCCTGGAGGTTCATTGTAAAGAAAGGAAAAACTTATTAAGGAGGAGGAAAGGTATAAGAAGACCCAAATAATACTTGGATATACTTGCCTGGTGAGGGATTAGTAAGGACCTTATGGAACATAATACATTGACTTTCAACAACCAATGAAGATCAAAGTGAGACCAAGGAATACTGGGGAAGGAGTTGGAAGCAGTTAAGACCAAATTGTAGGCTTTTTTGCATTTTATTACATTTTTTATTACACTGTCTATACTGCACAGCCCTACCCTGCGGGGAAGTTGGCATGTCCTTATCCAAATCTGACCTAGGGTCTGGCATAACAATGGATGGCATAGGTGTTAACAGACTATCGTTTTGGTAACAGTTTGGTGAATTTTGAACCACATGTATGAGTTATTTGGTTACGTTTTGTCCGCATGCGTGCACACCCATTTCAAATATTGGGAGGAATTCAGATTAGTTTTTGGCATTTATCTCTAAAACTACACCGTCCTCACCAATGTGACAGACATCAACGGAAAGACAACATCCCCTCTACATTTTAATATGCATTTTTCTACTTTTTTCAGCATTTTGCTATGACCATTTCCACTATTACCGAAAATATTACACAATTTTTGCCAAAATTCTTCAAATCTACAAATTACTCAGCAATTGGTAACATATCAATGTAGAGTGGGCATCTTGATTTACATTCTGATAAGCAATTTGTTTTTTTGATTAGCCTTGTTTCATGATTTTGCGCTATACATCCATTACTGCACTTGATACCAACACTTAAAATAACTACAACAAGCATTCATGTATTTAGAATACAGGTATTTTATTGAACAAAGCATCAAAAGAAAGTTACAACAATAGTAAAACGATTCAAGTTACATAGTGATACTTTTATTTTTTTGTATTCTTGAATTAAGTCTTTTATTTTTCAGTGATTCCCACAGCAATTTTTAATGGTCACAGCCAGTCCAGGTCCTTTCCTTTCCCATTGAAAGCTGTTTTCTTTACCCAGTAATCAAATAGGAGTTCTTTTTTTGCCGCTATGTCCTTGTTTGTGATGAATAGAACAACATCCCTCGGTCCCTCTCCAGTGTCTTTGGTGAAACACGGGGGCTGCAGGTTGGCTCATTTTGACGAGTGGTTGATTAGACGACCAAAAGTTTCCATATTTGGGTGACATGAGTATGGAAATGTCTCTGCATCAATGCAGAAGGCATCCTGTCTTGAATTCTTGCAAAAGATGTGGTAGCCCATCTCGCCAGCCTGCACATCTTTCCTCTTCATTTCTCCTTCTTTGAGGCTGATGTTTCTTCTGTGGTAGTCAGACTACCTCCCTGGCCTGGATCCTTTTGGCTGGTGGTAAAATCCTCTTCCTTTTTCTAGGATGTTATCGCAGACATCCAGTCCCTTCCACTTCTGACTGGAAACTTACGCCGAATGCATCTGTCTATTTATGAACTAGTGGACTTTACCAATAGAATAGTTTAAGGACAGGAAAAATGGAAGAAAATTTACAAAGAATGTGCTGCCACTGAAGGGCTTTCTGCTCATCCCTCCAACGGTCCTAACACATCCTGTCATGCATCCTAGTGAGCACCTTCCTCTGCTTCTTGGGGATGTGTGCAATTTCCAGTGACACTGGATAACAAACTTTTCATTAAGGGTTGCAGCAACCCCTCTTTTTTTCCTGGCTGAGATGTCTCATATAAGTAAAAAAAAATAAAAAATCAAGACACATAATCCAAAGAAACTCATTGAATTATGTGGAAGTATGTTTTAAAAGGAGGATAATTCCTCAATTCAACTCACTCTGAGCTACTCTCACTCATCGGGGTCTGTATGAGGAGCTTTCTACTGGCGATGGTGTCCAGTCGGGCAAGACGATAATGCTTCTCTGCAGTAGCATTACTGTAGGCCAGGTAGACGACCATGGTGCTCTTGTCAATGTCATTACAGGATCTTGTGGCTGCTGTTTCTTGGACCCTCCTGGCCACACCGGTGGTGATCTCCATGATCTTGTGCCTGTAAGCCCATGGTTAGAAACCTATTGCTTTGGTTGATGTTCAGATGATTTGCTGAATTCATTAGAATTGCATCTTCAGACATTTTTATTTTGCTTAAGTTCCACAGAATCATTTTTAGAATGATGGCTTCTAATTTTATAATACTTAGTCCTACATCTTTGGTACTTGAGTAATGAGTACCGTTAGCGGCACTTATACTTCTGTCAAGTCTTTTGAGGAGATTAATGTTCATTTTTGTGTTTGTCAATGCATAGTTTGGTTTGGGGAGAGCAAATTTGGTTTAATAAAGCAAATTTTTGAAATGGTTTGAGAGGGGCTTTCATGATTTTAGTTATCCAATTTGTAAGTCGAGTTTGTATATTTCCTAATTATTCCTTTTTATAGGGTACATAAATATCCCTTGATATTCAACTGGTGATTTTGAGGAAATCTGTTGAATTTCTCTTCCATCGATTTGTCATAATTCTGACTTTTTTGTTATTTTTGTCTTCTTTCATGTGTAGAAGAAACCTTTTCATTTTGTTAGTTGTATTTTAAGGCCAGTGTTTCTGTTCTTAGAGTTCTTTAATATTTCCAAACATCATTCCATGAGTTACTTAATATAACACGGTCATCTGCCAAGGCTAATGTTGTGATCTTGTTGGAGCCTAGGTATGTACCTTACCTTTCTTTCTCCAGTGTGTCTATCGGAGGATCAACTCCTATGTTAAATAGAAGGGGAGAAAGTGGATTCCCTAAATTTTTTCTTTGTGCCATATTTTTGCACGCTCTTTCACATGGTATAGAAATTTGTTCGAAATAATATATTTTTAGACTTTTTTAGAGTATACATCGCAAATGCTGCATAGACCACTGGGGCCAAAAGTGGACCATCATGGCTAAATGGAAAAATGGGTGGGATGGTGTACCTAAATGCACGTACGCTCACATTTTTTGCAGGGTTTTTCACTGTTTCCGGTAGTGTTCGGTAAACCTGTACAGTTTTTGTAAGTTTGTGAGACTTAGGGCAGAGGGGCAGACGGGGTGATGCATCATTTGTCCCCCCAGCATGGAGTACAGGGACATCTTCAGATTTCTGATTAGTCAATACTTGACTCAGATGTGAAATGCCACATGTGTGCTGTTTTTCATTTTCCATACAGTATCTCTGTCCCAGCAGAACCTGGGGTAATAAAACACCCAGTTTATGAATCTGCAAGGATAGTCCTTCATTTTAATACTAAATTGTGGACTGTTGGAGCAGATTTGAGCATTTTCTAATGTTCTACATAAATCTGGCTGTACTGCACAGCCCCACCGAGGGGAAAGGTTGGCACATCCTTATCTAAATCCGAGCTAGAGGCAGACATAATGGGTTGCTGGGCAACGGTATCGCATAGGGACCACTTTGGTGAATTCTGAAGCACATTTTTGTCTAATCATGTAAATATTTCTACACTTGCGTGCATGAGAAATTGAGGTCAATTTTTGATATTTATCTCTTAAACTACAGCTTCCTCAGCAATGGGTGAGAGATCAATTGGGGACATCCTCATCTTCATTTTGATATGCATTTTTAGGCTTTGTTTCACAATTTTGCTATGCAACCCTGTTTCCATATATGGCCAATGTGTAGACACCTGTTCATATATTCAGAGTAGCGCGCATGCAGCCCTGGACATCTAAGGACATTACAGACCAGTTTTTGCTCAATCTCCCGTGACTGAATGGTTCCACTGCAATGGATCAGTGATCAATGCACTCGGGAGATCCTGCTGAACATTTTGATATGCAAGTTTTGTATTAGGCTTTTATTTCATTATTTTGCTCATCCATGCATTAACACCCATAAGTCTGTATCAATACAAATAAGAGCAAAGTTTTTGGCAAATATTTCCAAATTTTAAATTCGTTATCATAATGTGTCATTGGTAAAGACAGCATTTTGTTTATGAACATTTTGAAATAAACCTCAACTTAGCCTGGTGCTCGACATCATGGTTTTTAAACTGGACATCAAATCAGTTCTTTAAACAATATGTGTAAGAGTGAAAACACTATAACAAAAACACAAGTCATAAGTCTGAGCATAGAATTTATTTGGTATCAAAAAGCATAAACTAAAGCATTGATAAATCACATTTTTTGTATAAATGTGTTTTTAGACAGTTGAAGAAAAATTACAAGAAAAAACTATTTAAGATTCAGCAATAATTCGGGAACAGATCAATAAAAAATCAAGATAAGATCTGATGGCCAGGAGGACAGAAAAAAATGTGCATATATAAGGGTGTTACAAGGCCAAAAGACCACATTCTACCTAACATTAATATTCCTAACCAAAACTTTTCATCTTCACGGAAGGGATTTGATGTTTGTCTTGTAGACATGTTACTGACTTCATCCAGTGTCTGAAGTGCCTTGATCTTGGTCGGGTGGTGCTGTTGCAGATCCCGATTGTGATTTAGGTCTGATGGATGGGAGGACAGAAAATGGGGGTGGGGGAATTCCAGTTAGGCTGGAGAAAAAAAATAAATAAATAAATGTGGGTGTTACAAAGCTAAGACACCCCAGCCTCACCTGGGCATTCTACCTAACCTGAATATTCCAGTTGTCATCTTGAGAGAGGGGATCTGATGAAGTTGGTCTCATGGACAGCTGAGGTTCCTGCCTTCATCCGTTGTCTGAAGGGCCTTCGTGGTGTCTTGGTCTGGTGATGCTGGTGCAAATCCCTAACACAGAGAGAAAAAAGATGGAATAGCGACATTAGTACAGATTGGAGTTTCCTGAAGAAATTGATAATTCTCAAATCAAACTAGTGCTGTTTCTGTACTTTTGTTCTTGTTCTAATCCCTGTTTGAAACTTGATACATGGGCTCGGAGCATGTCAAACACGGACAATTCTATGTGTGTTACACTAGCTAATACATAGGAATGTCTAATACACAGAATTTAGCAAAACAGACTCTTACCGGAGGCTGATCGTCAAGCCAGGTCAGGTCGTAGCCTTCACCCTGAAAGGACTTGCAGTTGACCCCTTAGTCAAATTTATGCTCTTCATCTTTGGCGATGTCCTTCGTGGCCCACAAAAGGACTGTTATACTGCCATACACCAAACTCTTACACAGTACTGGCTTGAGGTT
>NW_024381256.1:0-11722 GCF_016835505.1 Polypterus senegalus | reverse complement strand
AGACAAACAGGCATCGCAGACACACACACAGGCAGAGACAGACAGACACACACAGACACAGAGGCGTGCGCTTAAGAGACACACACACACACACACACACACAGGTGCACATGTGCATTGTTACTTTTCTTGCTTGTTTATTAAATTACAGATTTTTCAAATGTTCATTTTTTCCCCTGTGCTTAAAACTCATTAAAAAGAGTTTTTAGCAGCGGTCATAAGGCTATAGCGAAATTCTTGCAGTGCTAGTTTTCTCTGTTGTTCAAGGTTTTCTTAGTGTTAGTCAATGTTTTTACATTTAGTTTACTATTACGCTGTGCTTTCTATGGTATAGTTAACTATATTTGTGCTTAAAACTTTAAAATATATATATATTTACATACAGTTCATACGGTCTGAACGGATTATGGTCATGAACCGAGGTTCCACTGTATTACTGTCAGACAAAATTACAGGCATTTCACAGAAATACAAACCAGTATTACTGAGAGAGAAAATTAAAGGCACACAATACAGTGACGCATATTACAGCCACATACAAGGTCCCTAGCCATTTAATATAGACTGTTCATACAAATGTTTATGCACTACTGTTCTAGCGCCCGTTATTTTAATGGACTTAATGTCTAGTAGAAAAATAAAAGACACAGTAAGAAATTAAAATAACTCAACATTAATTAACATAGAATAAGTAAGGTCCGACGGCCAGGCAGGACAGAAAAAAAAAAAAAACTCCAGACGGCTGGAGAAAAAAATAAAATCTGCAGGGGTTCCAGGCCACGGGCATTCTACCTTTACTCTTATTCGATGTTAATGTTGATTTATTTTGTTTAATTATTGTGTCTTTCATTTTTCTATTCTTTATTATGTAAAGCACTTTGAGCTACTGTTTGTATGAAAATGTGCTATATAAATAAATGTTGTTGTTGTTGTTACCTAACATAAATGAAACTGTCCTCTTTGTATTTAGGGTTTTCATGGAAGGACCTGATGAAGATGGTCACGTAGACTTCTGGCTTTCAGTCCATCAATGTTGGAGCATCAGGATGCTTTGAGTAGGTGGAGGTGGCGCAGGCCGCCACCACAAAGAAACCGGAAAAGAACAGAAGAGAGAGTAGGGGTCAGTACAGATTTTAGAGTCACTATGAATAGTTATTATAATGAATTGAACATACAGAGTATCAGGATTAAGTTAAAGTGAAGTTATAAAAAGGCCATGTTAAAGTAATGTGTTTTCAGCAGTGTTTTAAAGTGCTCTACTGTATCAGCCTGGTGAATTCCTATTGGCAGGCTATTCCAGATTTCAGGTGCATAACAGCAGAAGGCCGCCTGCCCGCCTCACCACTTCTTTTAAGTTTAGCTTTTGGAATTATAAGGAGACACTCATTTGAAGATCTAAGGTTACGATTTGGAATATAAGGTGTCAGACATTCCGATATATAAAATGGAGCGCGATTATTTAAGGCTTTATAAACCATAAGCAGTATTTTAAAGTCAATTCTAAATGGCATAGGTAACCAGTGTAGTGATGCTCAGACTGGGGTGATGTGTTCGAATTTTCTTTTCCTAGTTAGGATTCTAGCAGCTGCATTCCGCACTCGCTGCAAAGCGATTTATGTATCTTTTTGGGGTAGTCCAGAGGGAGTGCGTTACAGTAATCTAGTCGACTGAAAACAAAAAGGTGGAATTAATTTCTCAGCATCTTCAAGTGATATAAGCGGTCTAACTTAGCTATGTTTCAAGTGAAAAAGCTGTCCTGAGTGATCTGATTAATATGTGAATTAAAATTCAAGTTACAGTCAACAGTTACCCCTAAGTTTTTTACCTCCGTCTTGACTTTTAATCCTAATGCATCAAGTTTATTTCTGATAACCTCATTGTATCCATTATTGCCCAATCACTAAAATTTCAGTTTTCTTTATTTAGCTTGAGAAAATTACTATTCATCCATTCTGAGATACAAGTCCAGACATTGGCAAGTTGGTGAATCAAGAGAATCGGGGACATCAGGTGCTATTGATGGAGTACAGCTGTACTGTGGTAGCTGTGGTAGCTCACATTGTGCCCTGAGATAATCTGACCTAACGGAAGCATGTAGATTGAAAGGAAAGAGCAGCGGACCCAGGGAGGAACTGTAAAATGGTTTTATATATTACTGAAATGTTGTCTGAGTCCTCAAGACTGATCACAATTTCTTCCAGTATAGAGGTAGGTGTTGGATTAGGACACAAGGGCGGTTTTGTTTAGCACAATTTTATATTTGAAGGTAGTGAAATAAATGTGTTGTTGGAAAGTCAAATTTGGAGTGTAATTGTTCATAGGATGCAAAGACGTTCTCTATGTACAAATCTCTAAGCGATTTAATCCCAAATGTTTTTAAAAACTGTGTAAGTATGAGAGGGTGGAAAAATGTGGTTCTCCTACAGAGGTGCCACAGATAAAAGCTTCTCTATCTTAAAATTCTTCCTACATTGGTTCCATATCCTGAGTGAGTGAAGCACAATTGAGTTGTTAGTGTATTGGCGATGACTTGTACTTATTGGGGTGCAAAGCAAGGAATATAAAGAACTGCTGCAGATTTTATTTCTACTGCAGACCAAGCCTGTGTCTGTTCATCTATCTGTGTCAATGTCCATGAACAAATGAGGTTATGGTTAAATCTAACTTAAAAAATTATTTATTGATGCTATGGCAGGAGGCTGGGAGCCAGACACAGCTGGAATGCCTGGAAGGACTGGGAGGCAGCTTGTACCTCCCCAGGCCACTAGGGGCAACTGCCCTGGATAAGGAGGGACCACGGGATGGGGCCGGATGGCTCAAACCCACTGGGGCCCGGTGGCTACTGGCAGCTGGTGCCCCGAGTGTCGTGGAGGACAGGAAGTGCTGCCAGAAGGTCATCAACAAGCTCCTGGAACATATCCGGTAAATATAAAATTGACCACCATTTTACAGTCAGGGAACTAGAGTCAGGAGCTGGGAGGTGGACTAAGCTCCAGCGACAGGAGGAAGAAAGGCGCCCACGGATATTGGAGAAGCTCATGTGTAGGGGTGTTTGGTGCGGGAGCACTGTGTGCTGTGTGGGACTTTGTGAGTGCAATAAACGTGTGTTTTATAAAGTACAGGGGCCTCATGTATAAACAGTGCATACGCGCACAGAAATGTTACGCATAGAACATTTCCACGTCTCAAATCGCGATGTATAAAACCTCACGCTTGGCATAAAGCCATGCACTTTTCCACGGTACTACACCTTGTCGTACGCAAGTTCTCCGCTCGGTTTTGCAGACTGGTGGCACCCAGCGTCAAAGCAGTGCTACTGTTCCTTTGTGGTTACCCTTTATTTCTTAGAACCACATTTCTTATGCAACTTTATAAATACTCTGAAACTAACTGTCCATCCATCCATTACCCAACCCACTGAATCCAAAAAAAGGGTCACGGGGGTCTGCTGGAGCCAAACCCAGCCAACACAGGGCACAAGGCAGGAATCAATCCCAGGCAGGGTGCCAACCCACAGCAGGACACACACAAACACAACCACACACTAGGGCCAATTTAGAATCGCCAATCCACCTGACCTGCATGCCTTTGGATTGTAGGAGGAAACCGGAGCGCCCGGAGGAAACCCATGCAGACACGGGGAGAACATGCAAACTCCATGCAGGGAGGACCCGGGAAGCGAACCCAGGTCTCCTAACTGTGAGGCAGCAGCGATACCACTGCGCCACCGTGCCACCCCTGAAACTAACCGCATATTGTTTATTAGTGTAATGCATCTGATTGTAATTAACTTGTAACAATATAATGGTCCAGGGAATAGCCATAGTATACCAAATACCAGAACTGCTTTAGTGTTGTTACTCTCACTGCACCTTCTTCTTCTTCTTCTTTCAGCTCCTCCTTCCTTCCTGTAAGGACCTCGCGGTTCAGAAACAGTTTCATCCTAAGAACTATAAACGCACTCAATCAAGTGCTCCTTGTAGACCTGTCTGTACTTATAAGTACAATTACCTCACTGTAAACTTGCACTACAGTTATAATATTGCACAACCTGAGCCACTTTATAAAGCGCCATATTTACATATGATCACAATATCACTTTTAAGATGAAATGCAGCAAAATATGTTTATTATATTATACAGATAAAACTTTAACTTCATTTAAATAATCAATAATTATTGTTAATAATTAAACATGTGAGGACACGGTGCCGCAGCACTAGCAAGTTCCTGCCTTGCGCTGTATATTTGCTGAGGCTGGCGCGACACAAAATGGATAGATGGATAGAATAATTAAACACGACACTGTGAAGATATTTCAATGTTCCTTAAAAGTTTTGAAGAATCGTCGTTGTAAGCTTACAGATGGCTTAACGTCTGTTACAGAGCTGATTGTGTGGCGATTGGGTATTTGGGGAAAGAAAAGTAAGGACAGGAATTGGAGGTTAGTACGCTTGAAAGAGACAGGACTGCTACAATAAATTATTTCATCGAAGGTCACGCATGGCGTAGGAGTATCTTGTGTGAGACATGAACAATCACTGCACCATTGTGTTCTTAATAACATGCTTTCATTCCAATCATCATGAAAATGATATCACGTATACATCTCAGTATTTTAATTACTCAGAGAGATGTAATATCACGAATGTAATGGATTCTGTTTCCTGTCCGAGGAAGAGAAAGAACGGAAGCACATAATGATTCACACACATAGAGCACATAGAAGATCAAATACAAAACAAAGCATTTAATGTGCTACTTTATTAACGATGGGATTTGAGAAACTAGTAAATTAAATGAATTTAAGATGAAGTTTATGACGTTCTACTTTAATGACGACATAAACTACGTGATTAAAATGGAATTTTCAAGATTAAAGTTGACATTTCGTGCTTTTTTCCGCCTATTTTTTTTTTTGTCTGTACCCTAATAAGCTCAGAGGGTGGGCTACAACTCACCTTTTCACGGCGAGTTTGATATGTGACTTCTTTTTTATTTTGGCACTGTGCAACTTTGTGAACATGAGCTTTCGAATTTCTCTGACACGCTAAGTCGCTCAATCAACTTCCTTTTGTTGATTATACTATTGTTTAACACTAGAATTACCAGAGTCTACTAAAAAACTCGTAGATCCGGTCCACCTTAAAACCGTTCTCACTTCTCCACCAGCCTCCTTTGTCCTGTAAATGTGGCAATAAAAACAAACTGCAAGCAGCCCAACGACTTAGTACGTGTACGAACTTCTCCCAGCTCATGCCTCGATTGATTATCTGGGAGTGAAGTGGAGTTTTTGAGTGGAAATAATACATTGTTATTTGGAACACACGCATTTCATGTGTGTTCCGTTTCTACAGTAACCTTGTAAACACATTGTTAAAACTGAAACTTTTTCTGATTTTAGTAATAACTGTTATAAAATGTAGGCATAAACTATAAAATGTGTGAAGCCTGAAGGCCAAAAATCAAATAAACAGTTTCACAAAAGGCTGCAAAATGTTGCATTAGCTTCTGTGGTGTACCAGTAAGATTTTGTCATTCAGAGCGCTGCAGACTTGCTGTACCTCAGAGACCCGAGTTCGAGTCCCTGCTGGGGAGAACATCATATAGTGCCTTTCCTTCCTATACATCTATATATCTATCCCCTTAGCTGTTTTTTATATATCTATTATACAGTGCCTTCCCTGTTTATTTATATATCTAGTGCCTTCTCTGCCTGTCTTTCTGTCTGATTGCATATAACAATGAACTTACTGCTCTGTGGTTTTCTGTCCTCTGCTTGCCCTGGAGTACAAAAGAAACACCACCATAAAGCAACATGCGCGAACTGGCAAGATCGGGGAAAAAAAACATTTGGTCACTGATTACAAACCGCAAGATGAAAGAGACAATATATGTAAAAACATCATCGCACTAATGCAATATTATTTGAAAACAAACAGCGGCAGATCGGGTGTGAATTTGCGCCTGATGTGATGCTGTTTGTTTTCAAATAATATTGCATGTACTGTTTCACTGAATAAGCTGATGCCTTCTGTAACAGCGCCAGCATGTATTCAAACCCAGAAAAAACTCCAGATGGCTGGAGAAGAAAAATAAAATCTGCAGGGGTTCCAGACGATGAGACCGCCCAGTCCCCTTTGGGCATTCTACCTAACATCAATGAAACAGTCCTCTTTGTATTTACGGTTCTCACGGAAGAACTTGATGATGATGGTCATGTAGACTTCTGGCTTTTAATTCATCAATGTGGGAACATCATGGTGCTTTGATTAGGTGGTGGTGGTGCAGGTTGCACAACACAGAAAACAGGGAAAAGAAACAGATTTTAGAGCCACCATAAATAGTTATTATAATGAATTGAATATACAGTGGAACCTCGGTTCACGACCATAATTCGTTCCAAAACTCTGGTCGTAAACCGAGTTGGTCGTGAACTGAAGCAATTTCCCCCATAGGATTGTATGTAAATACAATTAATCCATTCCAGACCGTACGAACTGTATGTAAATATATATGTAAATATGTAAATATGTAAATATATGTAAAGATTAAGCACAAATATAGTTAATTACACCATAGAATGCACAGTGTAATAGTAAACTAATGTAAAAACATTGAATAACACTGACACAAAACACCCAGGCTCCCTGCTCAGCTACACGAGCAGGCTCGCTCGCGCTCTCTCTCTCTCAGAACAGAGAGGAACATTTGAACAAATCCGAACTTTAATTAAAAACCAACCACAAGCATCCAAAAAAGTAACAGTGCAGGAGATCACGCTATTAGCCTTACAGCCCGATCGCTGTACAGTACAATAAACAATTTTTTTAAAAATGAGAATTAAGCACTGGGAAAAAAAGGAACAAAATCTATAATTTAATAAAGTAGAAACCAAGAAAAGTAACATTGCAACAATTCACGCAACGAACTGAAAAATTAACTTTTGAAAAATCCGTAATACAAAAACCATAAACCACCAAGAAAACTAACCTTGCATGAGTCCAGTTCTGGCATGAAGTGAGGAGGAAGAGTCTGGCTCCACAATGGAGGGATGCTTTCCTTCAGGGGTTTTCTCTCTTGTGATTTCTTGGGTTTCTGGTGTTTTAGCTGTTTAGCTGGTGGGAGCGAAAGCCTCATGCAGCCATTCCAAAAACAAAGTCCTTGTGACCCAACCCTTCGTGTTTGCCCTCCACATTACTGGCAGTCTGGCTTTGTTTACATTGTGCTGCTTGAAAGCACGAGGGTTCTCAGATTGGTAAATGAGTAAACTGGTACAGTAAACAATTTTTCCACCTCTTCCAGCACTTGAAGCCTCTGCCTGGTTAACGCTGTAACTCCTTTTGCAATATCAGCTGCTTTAATAGATTCTTTCTGCTTTAGAATAGTCGAAATTGTAGTTTAACACGAACGCCACGCTCAAACTTTTCAATAATTTCTTTCTTTACTTGAATTCAATTTTCTTCAAAACTTTCTTCTCACCACTCTTCACTTGCTTAGAAGCCATGGTTAACTGCAAAAGCACACAAAATACTGTAGAGCACAAAGAGAGCGCAGGTAAAGCAAGCACGTCTGACTGAAAACGATGAACATGGAGCGGCTCTGCTTAAATACAGTAATCGGTGCGTATGAACCAGCCAGGCAGGCAGGCAGGCACGCACGCACATAGGCTCATTCTCTCTCTCTCTCTCTCTCAGCAGCACGCATCTCCCCTCTCTCAGCAGCAGGCAGGCACGTCTGACCGAGAACAATGCAACATGTGCGGAAATCATCGGCGCGCACAAACCGAAAGGGAAACTGGCTTGTTCATATACCGAGTGTGTGGTCGTGAACCGAGGCAAAAGTTTGGCGAACTATTTAGTCGTGGAACCGAGTCGTGACGGTACTGAGACGTTCGTGAACCAAGGTTCCACTGTACAGAGTATCAGGATTAAATTAAAGAGAAGTTATGAGAAGGCCATGTTAAAGTAATGTGTTTTCAGCAGTGTTTTAAACTGCTCTACTGTATCAGCCTGATGAATTCCTATTGGCAGATTTTAGGTGCATAAAAGCAGAAGGCCGCCTCACCACTTCTTTTAAGTTTAGCTTTTGGAATTCTAAGGAGACACTCATTTGAGGATCTAAGATTACGATTTGGAGTGTAAGGTGTCAGACACTCTGATATATAAGATGGAGCAGATTATTTAAGGATTTGTAAACCATAAGCAGTATTTTAAAGTCAATTCTGAATGACACAGGTAACAAGTGTAGTGACATCAAAACTGGAGAAATGTGCTCAAATTTTCTTTTCCTAGTTGTCTTCTGCACTCGTTGCAAAACAATGTACAGTATGTCTTCTTTGGTTGGCCAGAGAGTAGTGCATTACAGTAATCTAGATGACTGAAAACAAAAGTGTGAACTAATTTCTCAGCATCTTTCAATTATATACTTTTGCTATGTTTCTTAAGTGAAAAAATGCACTCCTAGTGATCTGATTAATATGTGATTTAAAATTCAGATCAGAGTCCTGTTACCTCTAAGTTCTTTACCTCCATTTTGACTTTTTTATCCTAATGCATCAAGTTTATTTCTAATAACCTCATTGTATCCTTTATTGCCAATCACTAAAATTTCAGTTTCTCTTTATTTAGCTTGAGAAAATTACTACTCATCCATTCAGAAACACAAGAAAGACATTGTGTTAGTGAAACAACTGAGTTGGCGTCATCAGGTGCTATTCATAAATACAGCTGTGTATCATTAGCATAGCTGTGGTAGCTCACGTTGTGCCCTGAGATAATCTGACCTAACGGAAGCATGTAGATTGAGAAGAGCAGCGGACCCAGGATAGAGCCTTGTGGACCACCATATAGAATATCATGTGTCTTCGAGTTGTAATTACCACAACTAACAAAGAATTTTTGCCCTGCCTGATAGGATTCAAACCAATTTAAGACACTGCCAGAGAGGCCCACCCATTGACTAAGGCGATTTCTAAGAATGTTGTGATCAATGGAGTCAAATGCGGCACTCAGATCTAAGAGGATGAGAACAGATAAATGGCCTCTGTCTGCATTTACCCGCAAGTCATTTACTACTTTAACGAAGTGCAGTTTCAGTGCTGTGATTTGTTCTAAAACCTGACTGAAACTTATCAAGAATAGCATGTTTGTTCAGACGGTTATTTAACTGCATAACGACTGCCTTCTCTAGAATTTTACTTAAGAAGGGCAGGTTAGAGATGGGTCTAAAATGTTCAAAAGCAGAGGGATCAAGATTATTTTTCTTGAGTAGGGGTTTAACTACAGCAGTCTTAAGACAGTCTGGGAAGACCCGCTTATCTAATGACAAATTTACTATGTCCAGAATATTATCAATTAGCATGCCCAATTTTATTCGCAGCTTCGCTCTGCGGTTCATTACATCTTGCCTGAAGAAGGGGCCTGAGTTGACTCGAAAGCTTGCATATTGCGATCTTTTTAGTTAGCGAATAAAAGGTGTCATTTTGCTTGGCTTTTCTCTACATTCATAATGGCTAACATGGTACAACACCCTTGTACTATAGATCTTTGTAGACATGGAACACAAGTGAAATGCATGTGTTCCAAATTACAGCCTATTTTTTTTAGCCTAGGTACCTGACTCCTGATAAACAAGGCTTCAGTTGGGAAAGATTTTTGCAGTTTCTCTGACGGTGGAGGGGATGGTATAGCAGGCTGCTTGCTGCTTGGGATTATTGACACATTTACAAGACAAAAGACGCCGAATGGAGAGGTGCGAGCGGATTTAAGGTGGGCTGGATTTATGTGTTTTCTTGTAAGCTTTGGTAATTCTAGTGTTAAACAATACTGAAGACAGAGAATGCCGAAAAGAAATGAGATGAAGAATTTGATACACTTTCACCAAGTAGACAAACAATTTAAAGAATATGCGATAGTTTTGGTGAGACTGGGTCATCTGTAATGCTCAGAAAAATTGTCAACTTGTCAGTGTTACCTCCCAGGAAAATGACATGTTAATGAGTTAATGAGGCATTTATGAAGAGCCCCAAAAATTCAAAACAAACTGCATCTATAGATCTTTGAGTCATCTAATACAAGGTTTAGGTTTGAAAATATATCCGTGAAGATTGATTCATGGGTTTTTAAAGAATGATCTGGATTGCCATTTGCAATTCTATGAAGTGGTTCTGAGTGAAGAAAGACAAGGTAATGGCATCACTGACAAAGTCTTTTGGTCCGACACAGCTCAAATTAAACTTTGAGGTGCTGTAAATTGGCAAAACTGTGTCTACTATTCAACAATAAATTCCCCATGTAATAGAAGAACAGTTGAATCAGCTGGGATTACAGTTTGGGTGGGTCTTTCATGTAAAGAGTTACTTGAACCTATTTTTTTCCATACAGCTGTTACACACAACCTTTCAGATGGATGCTTTTTTACCCCAATTACATAAACAGCATAATAATGATAGTCTTCTTTCAACAAGATGGAGCGCCTCCACACTATGCCATAAAAGTGTATGGGTTTTTTGATGAAAAATTACCCAACAGGTGGATAGGTTGACGACAGCCAGTGGAATGGCCACCATGATCACCAGATATCACCCCAATGGACTTCATCATTTGAGGTGCTGTCATGATAACCACATACTGTGGATGATATGATTGGCTACATAAGAGAAGCATAGCAAGAAAGTAATGACAATAAAGAACCCCATGCCAAAGTGTGCTTCATTGTAGCAAGTAGACAACAAGAATATGTAAATAATGAAGGTCAGCAAATTGAGAACTTATGAGATTGTGTAACAGCCGACCCCTTACCCAGCCAGCAGCCACACTACCATGACCTGTGGCCTGAATAAATTACTGAGATGAACCTACTTATACCAAGCCGTACCTCTAACAAATAATATTTTCCCCTCAATTGATGGTTAAACACAAGCAAACAAAAGCAGATATGCAAAATAAGTGTATAAATATATTAAATGAAACACCATGACAATGTAAATCCCAATATATATATATATATATATATATATATATATATATATATATTGTGAACGCACTGGCACAGACAGGCGGACATGTTGTTATCACACCACCACACGTTTATTTACAGAATATTTACAATTATTTTGGTCACCAAGACCCCAGTTCATTGGTCACAAAGACCTAGTCACGTGCACAAAACCCCAAACACCCAAAAGTCCTGGCCACAATGCCTTTCTTCGGGCCGCCTCCACTCTCCACTGCTTCGCCCTACCTCCACCCACTCCAGCCCTGAATGAAGGGAGACGGCCCCTTTATGGAGGACCCGGATGAGCCCCAGGTGTTCCCGGCATCTTCTGGCCACGCCCAGCGGGCGGAAATGTCGGCTGTCCTCCCGCTGCTCCCGGCGGCCGCCCAGTCTTCCCCCAGCACTTCCTGGTGTGGCAGGAGTGCTGGGGAAACAAATCCCCAAGGCATTGGGGCGCCTCCTGGCGGTGGCCACGGGCCCCTACAGGGAAGAGCTTCCAAGCCCTTGACCCGTGGCCCCCAAAGCAACCCGGAAGGCGAACCCCACGTGGTCCAGGCAGGGCTCTGACCCTCTTCCGTCCCTCCTGGCGCCCCGCCGGGTCATGGCCCCTGGCATCCCTGACAGTGCCCCACAGCCAGCGAAGACCACTGGGGTAAGAGCACCGCCCCTGAGGGCAGCAGAGCCCAAACGGGTCCCACTCGAGGACAGCCGGGTCCGCCCCGAC
>NW_024381255.1:0-2892 GCF_016835505.1 Polypterus senegalus | reverse complement strand
TTTTTCCTTGTTTTGAAACATTGGAAAATTGGTATTTTTAAAAAAAAATTTTTTAAATTTTTCCCTGGTAAAAGCCCCTTAAAAGGGAAAATTTTCAGCCTTGGGAAAACGTGGTTTGTTCATTCCTTTCCCTCCCCCCAAAGTAAAAAAAAACATTTAAAAAAAATTAGTACCCAGGAAAATTTTTTTGGGGGTTTAAACTGAAAAAGTGCATTAACAAAACTAATGTTTGAACCCCTTTTTTGTTGGGTTTAACGAATTTGAAAACCCCAAGGATTTAAACTTACTGTTTTAAAAAACCAAACCACCAACTTTTTTTACAAAAATAATTTTTTTAACTTTCCTTGAAAAACCCAACTTTAGAAAAGTAATTTTAGGGACTTTTTAAAGTTTCATTTCCCTTCAATCAACCTTAAAGTAAAATCCTTTTAAAAAAATTTTAAAGGGGCCCCAAAATTTTAAAAAAGAATTTTTTTCCCCAACGTTTTAAACATTTAACATCTAAACTATTTTAAAATTTGATTGTTGGGGCAAAACTAATTGAGAAAAAAATTTAATTTGTTGTGAAACCTTAAACCTCTAATTTGTTTTCAAAAAAAACTTTTTAAGGTTTTGGGGACCATCCCTTTTAAAAAGGGTTTTGGTCTTAAACTGTTTTAAAAATTACCTAACTCAATTGTGGAAATAAAACATTAAAAAGCATTTAAAATAAAATAGTATTTTTGGATAATCAGTTGGGGGAAAATTTTTTCAAATGATTAAAATTCAAATTTTTTAAATTAGTTTTTGGGGAAAAAAACTGAATTGAGTAAAATAGGTCGAACTTAGTTGGCCCCTAAAAATTGGGGAAATTTTTCAAATAACTTTTGTAACATTTTTCGGGGAAAACTGCCCCTTTTGGTAAAAAATGATTTTAAATTAAAGCTTATTAATTCGGGTTTCCCTTAATTTCAGGGGAAAAAAAAAGTAAAAGATTTCTAAATGAAAACCCCCCCAGCCCCTTTTGTTTGGGTTTGGGGAGGGTTTAACGTTTTTAAACACTCAAACTCATGGGTTTTTTTCCCCCTTTTTTTAAAAATGTTAGTCTAAATTTTAATTAGTTTAAAACTAAACAAAAACCCATTTTTACAAAAGCTGTTTAAACATTTCCCGGGGGAAAAAACTTCAACACTTGAATTTCCAAAAGGTTTTGGGAAATGGAAAAACCCCTAATTGGGAAAAAAAAATATTTTAAAAGTTTAAATAAAAATCCCGGGCCCAAATTTAAGAATGTTTGATTTTTCCCCAAAGAAAGCCAAACACTAAATTTTTTTTTAAACCCTTTGATTTCTTTGGGGCCCTAAGTTAGTAACCCTAAATTTTCCCTTTGGGGAAAAACCAAAACCAGAGAATATTTTTTAAAAAAAAAAACTGTTTTAAATTTTTCTTAAACAACCCCCTTGAAAAATAAATTTCAGGTTTAAAGGGTTTTTGGGGAATTCATTACCTTAACCCCTTCCCGGAAGTAAAAAATTTAAAAAATTTTTTTTAAAATCGGCCTTTTGGAAAAAGGGGGTTTTCAATTTTTAAAGTGATTCAAAACCAATTTGAAATCCCCCCTTTTTGGGAAAATCTAATTTTATAAAACCCAAAACCCAAAAATTTCATTGCCAGGGGTTTTTTTTAAAAATAATTTTTAAACTTTTCTTGGAAACAAGGTCCATTTAGAAAATGAAAAACCAACTTTTGGGTTGGACCTTAACCCAAAGGGGGGTAAAAAACCTGTAAAATTAAAAGAAACCCCCCGTCCCTTAAGAAAGAATTTTGGGTTTTTTTTAACTTTTTAAAGGTTTTCCTCAAAACTAATGTTTGAAATCACTATTGACTTCAGGGAAAACTGAAGTTGAGGAAACTCAAGGGGTTTTAACTTCACTTTTGAAAACCTTGAAACACATCTGAGACATATTTTTTTACAAAAGAACTTTTTTGAAAGTTCCGGGTGGACATCAAGCCAATTTGTACACAAAGTGAATTTAGGTTTTAAAAACGTGTTATGGTAATTAAGGTTACCTTCAACTTAATCTGTGGAAAGTCAAAAACTCTGGAAAAAGCAGTTCAAAAGAGGGAAAACCCCGCCCCCTTAAAAAAGTACAGTTTAGGGTTTTCCCCAACTGTTTTCGTCACTTCAACATCTCAAACTCATGTTTGAAACCCTGATTTGCATTGGGCAAAACTGGTTGAGTGAAACTCAAGGAGTCTTAACTTCTATGTTGTGAAAAACTTGAAACACATCTGTACATAGTTTTTACAGAAATGAACTGTGTGAACAGTTTCTGGTGGAAAACAAATCGTCAAACATTTTACACAAAGTGATTTTCACCCCTTTGGGAAGCGCTATGGTGAATTCGGTTTTCCCTTCAACTCTAACACGGGAAAGTCAAAATACTCTGGTTAAAGCAGTTCTAAATGATGAAACCCCCAGTACCCTTATGGATAAGTACAGTTTGGATGGTTTCCCAACTGTTTTTCAAAGTGCACTTCAACATCTCAAACTCCCCTGTTGAAATTCATGATTTTCATTTGGGAAAAAACTGAAGTTGAGTGAAACTCAGGAGTCTTAACTTCATGTTGTGAAACCAATGAAACACATCTGTGACATAGTTTTTACAGAAATGAACTGTTTAGAACAGTTTCCTGTGACAAAAGCTGTCACAATGTACCAAAGTGAATTTAAGACCTGAACGAGGGTGAAACGGGTTAACTTACCTCTAACCTGTGGAAAGTCAAAACTCTGTAAAGCAGTTCTAAATGATGAAATCCCAGGACCCTTATAGTTAAGAATAGTTTGGATGGTTTCCAAACTGTTTTCGTGACTCAACATCTCAAACTCACTTTTTGAATTTCCCATTATTT